>NC_139635.1:19026474-19043974 GCF_964638095.1 Poromitra crassiceps
AAAAACCCTCAAATTTTTTCCGACGGCGCCCTTCCGGGCGCCACCGACTGCGCCCTTACGGGCGCCACCGACTGCGCCTCCCCTTGCTGGACCTCCCCTATTTCGGAACCCTGGTTACAGCCCTGAATGTGTGTCCTTACTTCAACACAGGCGTATTTCTGGGGTGGCAATTTGAGTCGTTTGCAAGGGCCTATTCTCTGCCCCAGTACGTTGTTGGAGAGCCTGCTCTCGCCACGGGCCCCTCTACCACAGGGCCCCTCTACCACAGGGCCCCTCTACCACAGGGCCCCCAGTGCAACTGCAGTCAATTTCCCCTAGAATATTTTTCAGGCCTGGAGGGATTTCAAAACGTACCCCGACCACAACGGTGGGGGGCCCTCGCTGGAGACGCTAAACTTTTAGCTAACCTGTTCGCATCTGTCTTCGCAATGGCATCCCAAGTATCATCATACTATTATGGGATGCGATACGAACAGTTGTATTATGGGATGTGCGTTGCCCAGGCAACCCCCCATCCTCCACTATGGGCTTCTGCTGCTGTTCCAGCAATATATCACGTTCCAAACATATTAGGCCCATATTGGCATCAGATTACAAATCAGATAGGGTCCAGGCATTGTTGTCCTGCATCCAATACGATACGGACATGATGACGCAGCAGTTTGTTTGGTCAATCGTGCTGAAGTGATTGTAAGGGCTGGTTCACCTGCAACGCTGGAACGCTTGGGAAAAGTGAGGACACTGAGTGTGCAGGAAGGAACGTGCTAAACAAACTCATACTGGTGAACGCGTGAGCTGAGCAAATGCATGAACGTACAGCAAGCACCGTTCACTCCTGCGGGAGTGGGTAAAAGGTAAAGTAAAGGTCCCACTGATTGTCACACAATGTGTGAAATTTGTTCTCCGCATTTGACCCATCCCCTGGGGAAGCGGTGAGCGGCAGCGTGCGCTGCGCTCGGGAATCACATATGATTTAACCCCCCAATTCCAACCCTTTGATGCTGAGTGTCAAGCAGGGAGGCAATGGGTCCCATTTTTATAGTCTTTGGTATGACTCGGCCGGGGATCGAACTCACGACCTCCCAGTCTCAGGGCGGACACTCAGACCACAAGGCCACTGAGCTGGTGGGGAGTCGCTCGTATCGATCTTTTCTTGCTGTCTTACCTGGATAATTGCCCATGCAATACAGGCGTGTGGTAATTTACTAGGGCTGTCCTCGACTCAGAATTCTGCCAGTCGAATCAAATTTGACTGTCCAATACGAATATTAAACTATTCTATAATAAATAAATAAATAAATAAATAAATAAACAAACAAACAAACAAACAAATAAATAAATAAATAAATAAATAAATAAATAAATAAATAAATGTATAGAATATCTTAAGTAATTATTTCGACCATATCAACGGTCAATGCAACAGAGTGATGGGGACATATTTTGAGCAATAAGAGACTGTATATGAATATGCAAGATTTGAACTGCCGACGTCGGCCTATTGGATGATTTGTCTGAATAATGAGACAGGCAGGAGACATCTATGTATTTTTTAAATGAAACTCTTAAAACCTAATTGTTATTTCATTTATTTCATGCAGCCTACATGAATAAACAAATGAAACAGTGTAAAATAAGACATTACCGCTGCTTTGAAATGACACCTCTAATGCCTCGGGCGATTCTAAACAGTTCTTTAGCCTATTTCTCAAAACCTGGTGGGCCTAAATAAATCTAAACAAGAATCAATTAACAAATGCAATTAAGATTGGAATTTAAATGGGAAAAACCGACTGCTCGACTTGAGGAATCTCGGTCGACTCGGGTCTGACTGATGATTAGACTATTCGACTTTTAGAGTACAGCCCTATAATTTACGTAAGGGATAATGTATATTGAGGCGGTGATTACCGGGGAAATAATGACCGACAGGTGATGATTGAGCCCGACGCGCAGCGGAGGGCTTAATGATTCACCTGAAGGTCATTATTTCCCAGTAATCACCGCCTCAATATACATTATCCCGCTTAGAACACGGCCTACAACTAAATCATTCAATAATCTGACAAAAATAATTATTCAAATAGATTTTTTAATAGCGTTTTCAACGACAAAGCGGTTTCATTCGTAATTGGCACACAAGACACCACAGCTGCAACTGGTTGGCCTAATTAGTAGTGTTTGCTGACAAAAAGCTCTTATCAACTGATTAATCCAGGTGTGGCAGAGCAGCGGTCGGTTGTCGAGAAATAATGACCGGTGAATCTTGTTGATTGACCAATCAGAATCGAGTATTCAAGAGAGCCGTGTTCTAAATAACAATAAAGCCAGTTAGTTTTGATGTCATTTCGTCACGCTGCTTCTGTCTCTGCTTCTACTATCTCTTCTCTTCTGTACGGGCGGGGCGTGCTGTGGACTTGAGCCTGTTTTTGGGCTCTGTTACCCAACAGTTAGCCACAATAGGAACGGAAATCCCGCAATTTACTTTCAGAATAAATGTCTTTCAAATTCTCACCTTTGGAGAAAAAAGGTATTTCAACGAACGAAACAGCAAACCTTGTATCAAAATACTGACGTTAAGATTGCATATGGAGTGAAACTGTGGCTGTAAAGGAGTATTCAAAATTAACATTAAGGTTAACATTACAATAAGACTTTTATTTTTGAAAGGCCTAAAGTGGAAAAGATCTACTTTTACATTCTGGCTGACTTGACGGCCGTGCACTTAAAAAAGAGAGGGAAAAAAGAGAAAAAGAACAGAACTGCTCATTTTTTGGGACAGTGAACGTAGTTCAAAATTCAAAATTGTGAACAATGAACGTGAACTGAACCTTGAGCTAGCTCTTGTGACGTGTGAACTTGCACAACACTGACAGTGAACAACACCAAATGTTTATCAAGTGTGCTTGGACGGTTGCGCTACAGTACGGGTGTGCCTGACGTTGCCAAGCAACCAAAGACAACAACTTCACACGTTTGTTAGCACTTATCTGAATAATGGATTATCATCGCAGTAAAACTGCTCAGAAAGATCTGGCCATGAATATATCCCTCTCTCCAATCCCTAAACCAACAATATCATTATCAGCCTTCAAAAAGGCCCAAGTCATTCTTTCTTTCACACGGACATGTCACAGAGAGGGTTCAGAGGTCAGCAGTTAGGTGGTGGGCACTTTGGCAGGAAGGCTGTTGTGAGGATTGAACCTCTGACCTTCTGATCACATGACAGTCTCTCTAAACACAGCAGATGCTGTACAGTACATTACATTACATTACATTACATTACGCCATTTGGCAGACGCTTTTATCCAAAGCGACTTACAATAACACATTTAGTCAGCAATAGAGCAATCAACTATGCAACACAGTCTATGACTGCTACAACTTCTGAAGGAATAGTGGTACAAGTTTAGTTTACGGTAGGTTAGTTTAGTTTAGTTTTTTTTTAAGAGAGAGAGAAAGAAGTTAGATCAAGAAGGGCCCAGATGGAGCCTGAAAAGGTGTGTCTTTAGTCTTTTCCGAAAGATCGGCAGTGATTCGGCCGTCCTGACTGAAGGTGAAAGCTCGTTCCACCATTGAGGTGCCAGGGACGAGAAGAGTCGCGAACGGGATGAGCGACTTTTGAGCCCCCGTAGTGGAGGAGGGGTGAGACGTCCTGCACTGGTGGAGGAGCGGAGGGAACAATGAGAGATTTGGAGCCTGACCATAGATTGTAGGTACAGAGGGGCTGTCTGGTGTACTGCCCTGTAGGCCAGTACCAGTGTTTTGAATTTGATGCGTGCCGAGATGGGAAGCCAGTGAAGGTCCCGGAAGAGGGGAGTGACATGAGAGATTTTGGGTTGGTTGAATACCAGACGGGCTGCAGCGTTCTGAAGGCGAGAGATGACAAGTGCCTGGACCAGGAGTTGTGTTGCTTCCCTTGTGAGAAACGGACGGATTTTGCGGATGTTGTACAGGGAGAACCTACAGGAGCGGGCAGTTGCTGCGATGTAGGCTGAGTTGGACAGGTAGGAAGAGTAGCTCTGTCTTACCAAGATTCAGCTTGAGATGGTGGGGGCAGACATCCAAGCACCAATGTCTTTGAGGCATGCAGCGGTACGTGCCTCGATGTGGGTGTCTGAGGGGGGGAAAGAGAGGTAGAGCTGAGTGTCGTCAGCATAGCAGTGATAAGAGAAGCCATGAGATGAGATCACACGGCCAAGAGATCTGATATAGAGAAGGAATAGCAAGGGGCCCAGGACTGAGCCCTGGGGGACACCTGTGCTAAGAGTACAGGATCTGGATAGGGATCCTCGCCATAGAACCTGGTATGAGCGGTTAGAGAGATAGGAGGCAAACCAGGAGAGTGCAGATCCTGAGATGCCTAGATCAGAGAGAGTAGAGAGAAGAATCTGGTGATTCACTGCATCAAAAGCTGCAGACAAGTCAAGGAGGACAAGGACAGAGGAGAGGGATGAGGCCTTAGCAGTGTGTACGGCCTCAGTACCTATCGACGACCCCTTGAAAATCCTCTGGGAGCGTTTGGATTTGACTTTTGCTTTGCTCCAGACAAGATGACTCGAGCGATGAAAAGTAGCTGAGCAGGAATCCCACTCTGGTCTGCACAGGTAGTAGTGCGGGTAAATTCTTTTCATTAATAACCATCAATTATTTTTCCAATAAATTGATTACGGGTAATCATATAGTTTATCAAATGTCAAAAATAACAAGAAATTCCCATCCCAGTTAGCAGATTTTTGGTCATCATTGACAACACTAGTTTAAAGATGTGCCCCTCTCTCTCCACGCTTCACTTTTGATTGAGGGGCACTTTACACGAGGACGGTTTCCTATGGTGACGGGGAATTATTGTATCGTTAGTGCCTCCCTTTTAGACGGCGACGGCGAATTTGGGCTTAGGAAACGACCCTAACCCTAACCCAATTCTTTGAGACGTTTCCCGCTGAGGGCTCCATGTAATCGCTTGAAGACGGCACATTTCAGAAAGTCTGACGTGCCTGCACACGCGACACACGCGATTACGCCATAGCCGTGCGCGAGTTGGCAACCATTTTCAAAATAAAACGTCAGTATGAATGAAGTTTGGCAACATTCAGAATTAAGCTACACTGTGGCCAACTTCAGTTACACGTTCATAGCGTTACTGCTGCGAGGAGCCGATGGCTGTACCCGGTCAGCATTTAACGTTAGTTACAAAAGCACGTTTTCTCACTGCCAGTAGCCTAACTACAGTAGGGTTTGACAGATAGCACACTCAGCGCTCCCGGTCCTCGCTGCTCGTTAAAGATTTCCAATAGGCGTTATTCTGATAAACTGGTCACATATATGTTACGTTCTCACCCGACAAATATTAAAACTTTAAAACAGTTTGTTTTTTTGTTTTTTTAGCTTGAAAACAGCTTTTTGGCAAGTCTAAATGACTGCGGAAGGCGTACTCTACTTCCCTGATTAAAACAGGAAAGACGATTACGAAATGACGTCATGCAGTAAGCGTCCTTGTATGGGCAAAGAATAAGGTGATCACACTGCCACCTAGCGACCTGGCATGTACATTACGGCGTTTTAAAAATTCAACAGCGCTCATGTAAACAGGGAGAAGGTGTGAAGGAAAAGGTGTGAAGGAAACGCTATTGTGTCGTTTGTTCCAGAAACTGTCCTGGTGTAAAGGGCCCCACAAGCTCAATGTGACACAGCCGTGCTGGAAGCGAGAACAAACACCCTCATGTGTGCTGCCAGGGGACTCGTCGTAAAGTCCAAGCTGTACACATTCACCCCAAGCCCCGCCCCCACGTCACCACACATATGGACTGATTGCTATTTGAATAGTCAATGCTGGAATTTGACGACAAAAGTTTGGCTTTTTCACAACAGGAAGGCCCAATATTGACCAACAAAGCAGGACCTGACGTAGCTCTTCTCTCGTATGCTAACAAAGTGAGGAAAGTGCCGATGAGATCATGTGGATGTACCGATGTGGAAGCCTGCCTTGGATGAGGAGAGCAGCTCTGTCACTGCGGTGCTCAAGTCAGTTCCTTCCATACAGATGTTTTTGTCCAATTGGACCTTCTCTCCAATACACTGGATGGCACTCGGCTTGTGGTGCTCACCTCAAAGCGACAAAAAACATACAAACAGCAATGTGTCTTTTTCCATAAATCGTGACCCAGTTATTCGAGATCATCTACAAACCTAGTTGTGAGCAGTTCCATGTAGGAACTATTTTCTTCAGACCAAACTACACCCACTTTTTTTTTTTTTTTTACGACCAGCTAACTACAGCTTTTAGCTTTTCATCTATCTGTCTAAGCCCAAGCCTGCCACCTGATGAAGACTATTATGTCAGGATTTTGAGGAATACCACTTTAAGTAGCCCAGCCACCCCCAACCCCCCCCCCCCCCCCCCCCGCCCAACACACACACACACACACACACACACACACACACACACAGACACACACACACTCCACAGCCTGCAGCAGCTCATTGCCCTGCATGTGACGCAAGAGCCGATCGATTATGGACCAGAATCAATAACATTGAACATGCCTCCCCGGATGCTAACTACACAACACCAACACTCGCCCATGTGCACGCATGCAAGACTAACGTTCTCTGACACACGCACACGCACACACACACACACACACACACACGCCTGGAAAAACACGGTAAGGCCATTCGGGTGAAGCTCATACAGTGAACACAACAGGCAGCAGTGCAGAGATGGAGACAGGGAGAGACAGACAGAGAGACAGACAGAGAGAGAGACAGAGAGACAGAGACAGAGAGGGAGAGAGAGGAGGGGGAGAGCTGTCAGTAACACCCCCCCCCCCCCTCTCTCTCTCTCTCTCTCTCTCTCTCTCTCTCTCTCTCTCTCTCAGAATGCTTTGCTACATCCAGCAGCACAAAAAGCAGCCAAATCTGGACACCCTCTGACGGGCAGCTCAAGTGCTTATTAGGTTGGAGTTTCACATGTAGCTTCTCAAATGAGAGAGTTTCTGAGAGCTTCTCAAGTGAAAAGTGCAGAACATTCAGCTCACAGAATAGAAACGTACTCGCTGTGTTACATTTACCTCCATGGAACAGTTCACCTAGTGTCCTCTAGAGAGAGAGTGGCGTCACCGGAGGACCAAAATGCGAGACTCATTAGCCAATGAACAGCCAGGAATGGGTCTCGCGCTACTTTTGCATGCTAAAATAAAGCTGATAATGCACAATTTGATTCGAGGGATGAAAAACCCTTTCAATGTACAACACAAACTGTCTATTTTGCTGCAACTCGACAGTGCTGCATTTTTTACTCAAGAGTTCCACTTTCTACTTCCTGGAAAAAAAACGGGTCCATTGGAGTGAATGGAGATGTCGGAACTCTTCTATTATACGGCTCTGAGTTCAACCCAAACAGCCAGATCTCATGCCAGATGAAACACAGGTGGAGTTAGCTCCTCCCTCTCATGCCAGATGAAACACAGGTGGAGTTAGCTCCTCCCTCTCATGCCAGAGGAAACACAGGTGGAGTTAGCTCCTCCCTCTCATGCCAGAAGAAACACAGGTGGAGTTAGCTCCTCCCTCTCATGCCAGAGGAAACACAGGTGGAGTTAGCTCCTCCCTCTCATGCCAGATGAAACACAGGTGGAGTTAGCTCCTCCCCATCATGCCAGATGAAACACAGGTGGAGTTAGCTCCTCCCTCTCATGCCAGAGGAAACACAGGTGGAGTTAGCTCCTCCCTCTCATGCCAGATGAAACGCAGGTGGAATTAGCTCCTCCCTCTCATGCCAGAAGAAACGCAGGTGGAGTTAGCTCCTCCCCCTCATGCCAGATGAAACACAGGTGGAGTTAGCTCCTCCCTCTCATGCCAGATGAAACACAGGTGGAGTTAGCTCCTCCCTCTCATGCCAGATGAAACACAGGTGGAGTTAGCTCCTCCCTCTCATGCCAGATGAAACACAGGTGGAGTTAGCTCCTCCCTCTCATGCCAGATGAAATGCAGGTGGAGTTAGCTCCTCCCTCTCATGCCAGATGAAACACAGGTGGAGTTAGCTCCTCCCTCTCATGCCAGATGAAACGCAGGTGGAGTTAGCTCCTCCCTCTCATGCCAGATGAAACGCAGGTGGAGTTAGCTCCTCCCTCTCATGCCAGATGAAACGCAGGTGGAGTTAGCTCCTCCCTCTCATGCCAGATGAAACGCAGGTGGAGTTAGCTCCTCCCTCTCATGCCAGATGAAACGCAGGTGGAGTTAGCTCCTCCCTCTCATGCCAGTTGAAACGCAGGTGGAGTTAGCTCCTCCCTCTCATGCCAGATGAAACGCAGGTGGAGTTAGCTCCTCCCTCTCATGCCAGATGAAACGCAGGTGGTTAGCTCCTCCCTCTCATGCCAGATGAAACACAGGTGGAGTTAGCTCCTCCCTCTCATGCCAGATGAAACACAGGTGGAGTTAGCTCCTCCCTCTCATGCCAGTTGAAACACAGGTGGAGTTAGCTCCTCCCTCTCATGCCAGATGAAATACAGGTGGAGTTAGCTCCTCCCTCTCATGCCAGATGAAATACAGGTGGAGTTAGCTCCTCCCTCTCATGCCAGATGAAATACAGGTGGAGTTAGCTCCTCCCTCTCATGCCAGATGAAATACAGGTGGAGTTAGCTCCTCCCTCTCATGCCAGATGAAAGACAGGTGGAGTTAGCTCCTCCCTCACATGCCAGATGAAACACAGGTGGAGTTAGCTCCTCCCTCTCATGCCAGATGAAACACAGGTGAAGTTAGCTCCTCCCCCTCATGCCAGATGAAACAGGTGGAGTTAGCTCCTCCCTCTCATGCCAGATGAAACACAGGTGGAGTTAGCTCCTCCCCCTCATGGCAGTTGAAACACAGGTGGAGTTAGCTCCTCCCTCTCATGCCAGTTGTCAGAGAAACAGACAGAGCCCCAGCTCCCATTTATATACTGATGATGACTAGGGCTCGCTTGCCCATCCTGCAGCTCGCCAAGCTGGCCCTGCAGCTCGCCAAGCTGGCCCTGCAGCTCGCATTCGCAGCACACACTCTGCGCGGCCTCGCCCGCAGCTCGGCTGCTGTGTGGCCAATGAGACTAGCATCGCTGATGATGTCAGATTTATGACCTCACTGATGATGTCATCAGTGGGATTTATGACATCACTGATGATGTCACAGTTGGATTTCATCAGTGGGATTTATGACATCACTGATGATGTCACAGTGGGATTTATGACATCACTGGGATTTATGACATCACAGTTGGACAGACAGAGAAACAAACATACAGTCAGACTGACAGAGCCCTAGCTCCCATTTATATACTGATGATGATGATGATGTTAGATAGATATAGCTAATCCCAATTTTTCATAACAACTGTGTGGGGGGGCTCATTTTTTATATAATTTGGAGTAAAATAGATGATAGAAAAAGGGGTGATTGACAGGTCATCTGTCCAGTGATCGCACAGCTTGCTGATCATGGACCAATAGCAGGCGGAGTTGGAGCTCATGGGAAACCCCCCATCTCACGTGAGGTGCGGAAGGACTCAACCCATTCCCTCCCACTCTGCTGACGAAAAATCGAGATGGCGACGACCAACGTTTCAACTCCAAACGGGAGACCAAGATCAATGGGATAGCTCAGTCCATATTTTTAGGTCAGTGGTCGGCATTGGGCCACCAACGCACACTCGCTCACCAAAGCCTCCTTTCCACTGACAACTCTCAACTCGAGAATCATTTTATTCACCAAATACTTTAAATGTCCATTCATTGAGATTGCCCAAATATGCTATGGTTACTTTGCTTAAAATATGTAAAAGCAATATTTCGGGTGTTAAAGTATACTGAAGTACAAGTACAATGTATCTAATTTAAAATGTACCCAGAGTAGGAGTTACATTTACTTTGACCAAACCCTTTAGTGTTTCCCCCCCCCCCCCCCCCATGGTTTGATTCATGGAGTCACTATAGTTAAGGTATTTTTTAATGCTTTTTGTGCACTACAGAGATATTAATGGGAAGTTATTTTAATTAATGCAAGGTTATTTGAAGGGATTAGTGGTTTGTAAATAGATTGAAACTATATCCATCATTGACAGTATCGACTTGCCTGAGGAGTTAAAGTCGAGCTGAACCCAAAAATGACTTTTCTTTTAGTTCAAATACCTGGGTATTCAGTGCACCTATTTAATAATGTACGCCAAAAAAATCACAAAAATCTAATTTCTTTCGTTTTTCACACTTTTTCACAACAAAAGTACATTTTTCAAGATTTCATTCATAACAGTAATCTACAGCTTGCTGACGTCACCTAATGTCTACCCCATGTCAACCAATCATATCACGACATGGCAGCTGTCAATCAAATCTCCAAATGAAGGAGAAAATGGCGCCTAGTGCCTGTCATCTGGCAGAATTCCTATCCCATAAACTAACTACTAACTTGGCCAATTGTATGTTGATATACACAATAAAGAAAACGGTAATGCCTAAGAATGCAAAGAAATGTAACTGGCTCGGTAAAACTCGCATTCCAGGAATATTTGTATTTTCCGCAATAGCGTTAATGGCGCGTGCCTGAGAGCCTGGTTGTCAGGGGTCGCACCTCGGAGATTCCAGGCCGACGGGCTGCACTCTCCGCTCCGGCAGCTGGCTGCCTGCGGCTCGCCGAGCTCCACTCAGCCACTAAACCTCGCGTCACCAGGCTCTTCCCGAGGAGTCGAGCGCAACAACACGCTGAATCCCACTCGATTTGGGGGTGGAACACGCCAGGATTGGCCAATGCCCAATCCAGTCCCCAGAATTGTCAAATCAAATCATCGACATGCTACTATGACCCGCCTCTCAGCCTGTCATCTCAGACAAGTTATGTTTTCAGTCTGAAACGTGACTCCGACCCACGCGCCACTTCTTAACACCTTAAGTGCCATAGCCGAAATAATTCGTCTTACATAATCCAGCGCTTGAGTGCCAGAGCCGAAATAACTCGTCTTACATGTTTTTTTGACGGTGGGACATCAATCAACCCCTTTTACATCTTCCAGATAACTATTTGGAGCAAGAGCATGCGTGTAATCTATTTTACCGACCACTAAGTGGCGACAGAGACCGAGAGAAGTCACAGCCACGGGACCCAAAAGCCACAAAACCAGCCGCCTCCCGCGGAAAAGCCCGGACACACACACACAGAACGGACAGAGATCCCTTCCCCCCAGAGCCGCGCAGCAACGCGCGAACACACACACACACACACACACACACACACACACACACACACACACACACACACACACACACACACACACACACACACACACACACACACACACCGCGGGAGAAAGCCATTCAAGGAAATGGCGACGCGATTTTACAGTAATCCGTTTCAGACTCGTCTTGCCCGACAGGCAGACAGGCAGGCAGGCACGCAGACAGACAGGCAGGCAGCACAACGCGCTTCTGACACGCCCGCTGAAGCCAGGAGGAAGGAGAAGACACACGGAGGGAGGAGTTTGAATGAGAGGGGTGTTTCCTGTTGTTATGGAGGAAATTACTGTTCAAAACTATTGTTTAGAATGTCTGACGGTCTTACTGATGCCAAAAATGAATGGTTAAAGTGACTGTTTCACAAAAAGCCATTTATCTCTGAATAAATTTCCAGACGCTGAAACCATGCTGTACTCAACGGCTAATATCTACATAACTACTAACTCTGCAAACTAACTCTTTTAGACAGAGAAAGCACACATTCTATTAGTTATTTTTAGATGATTGGTGTTCATGAATTCTTAACAGAAAAGAATCCTCGGCTCTTCTAAAATGAGCCAGAATCGTCAAAAACACCCCTGGCACAACTTACCTACAGGAATGAAAACATGGCTGGCATTCAATGTGTTAAAACCCGTTTTGATAGACTTCCTTTGATGTGATGTTGTCTTTTTAATGTCTTAAAGGTGCAATATAAATGAAGTTATTATTATTATTATTATTATTATTATTATTATTATTATTATTATTATTATTATTATGATGATTATTATTAAATTAGGATTCCAAAATGACAAAGACTCTGTAATTTAAGAAATGTACATTATTACTGTAGTTTTTGGTTATTAGCTATCCAGCTAGTAGCAAGGCCAGTGAACCAGCTGGACATTAGACGACGTGACACAAAATGAAAGCGAAAACAGTGTGACACTACTCGAGTTTCACATTGTCCTACTAGCCGAGAGGTCAAAGTTCACCCTCCGCTCAATGATTGTCTTATCTGCAGCAGCAGCAGTGTGTGTGTGTGTGTCTGTGTGTGTGTGTGTGTGTGTGTGTGTCTGTGTGTGTGTCTGTCTGTCTGTGTGTGTGTGTGTGTGTGTGTGTGTGTGTGTGTGTGTGAGAGAGAGAGAGAGAGAGAGAGAGAGAGAGAGAGAGAGAGAGAGAGAGAGAGAGAGAGAGAGAGAGAGAGAATCCACACACAGTCACTGCTGAGCAACTTTAGACAACTCTCCACTTGTGGTCAAACTAGAAAAAGGCAAGCCTGAAAAGGCTTCAGGTAGCCTATAATGATGCTAAGATCACCATATGATTCCCTCACTGCTCCCCCAGGGGATGGGTCAAATGCGGAGAACAAATTTCACACATTGTGTGACAATCAGTGGGACTTTACCTTTACCTTTACTTTGCTATGCGTATATTACTTAAAAGACCCAGATGGTGCAGTGCCAGTGAGATGTTTGTGGCTGCAAGAGTCAATACCTTTCGAGCGGTTCTAAGAAACCTTCTTATGTATTAGAGATGCGCGGATGATCTTTTATGCCATCCTAATCCACGTGTATGCATGAACCGTCCGCCCGCCATAAATCCGCGCAAATTATTTCATACTATTTATAGATCCGCGCCCGCCATGCACCCGACGCTATAAACGCTATAAAACGCTATAAAGGGGGCGAACTTACGGTTTCTGCTGCCGTTGGTGCGATCGCTGCAGTCCAAGACTCCAAATAAACTTCCATGCAGTATAATGTCCAGTGCACCACTTGCCCTCATGCAGCTCACTCGGCTAACGCTATAGCTTTAAGTTTAGTTTACTGGATTGCCTCTTTGTATGGGAAAATACGAACGCGTCTTCTTTTCAAACACGTCTTCAGCAGAGACTCCTTTTTGAGGGTGACATCATTGACCATATATGGACGAAAAGTGGAGCCGTCCACATGGCTATTGTTTGGTTTACGGCCTTGGGTCCTTTGGGGGATCTACAATAGGCGACTAAGAATGTGCCTGACGAAAAATGTAGCTTAAAATACGTTCATAGACTAGAGAACGTAATTCATATTATTTTTCCTCATTAATGATACATTGTTTCAACCGCCCGCAACCCATCCGCTATTAATCAAAATGTTTATTTTTATGATCTGGCGGGATATCCGCGGTCAGCGCGGTTATAACTGCGGCCCGCGCATCACTATTATGTATGTGTCGGCTAAAAGTCTAAGAACAGCATCATTGAGGCTCTCACCAATCCGGTGAAGAGTTGCACTAGGTATACATCTACACTGCACTGGCTTGAAAGCTTACATGTGAATAATGTGATTTAACATGGGGCTTTCACTTAAATGCATAAAATAAGGTCTGTGGTTAAAGGAGAATTTCGTTTTTTTTTAACCTGCAGCCCTCTCCTCACATTAATTATGATCTGACGACTCACCCAGTGATCTCCGCAGCGTTTTTGTCATCCTAGGCGTTGTTTTGAGATCAATAGCGTCCAAGCCACTCCTAGAATGGAGCTCTGTGAGGGCCAAGTGGCAGCATGCTTTTCCTCCATTTAAATAGACAGTTTTATTCCCGTTTTCGACGCATATCGTCATAAACTGTTCCCTAAGGAACGATCAGACTGCATTTCTCTTCCGGGCTCTTTTCACTAGTTACAGGCAGCCCATTTTTGCCTGTCAGGTCACTGAGACCCAACTCTCGTCAGGAAAGTCTCGCGGGACTTTCCTGACCTCATGGTACCTCATGGTTTAAGGAAGTGGGTACCCCATGGTTTAAAAAGTGGGTACCTCATAGTTTAAGAAGTGGGTACCTCATGGTTTAAGAAGTGGGTACCTCATGGTTTAAGAAGTGGGTACCTCATGGTTTAAGAAGTGGGTACCTCATGGTTTAAGAAGTGGGTACCTCATGGTTTAAAAAGTGGGTCCCTCATGGTTTAAGAAGTGGGTACCCCATGGTTTAAAAAGTGGGTACCTCATAGTTTAAGAAGTGGGTACCCCATGGTTTAAAAAGTGGGTACCTCATGGTTTAAGAAGTGGGTCCCTCATGGTTTGAGAAGTTTGTACCTCATGGTTTAAGAAGTGGGTACCTCATGGTTTAAGAAGTGGGTACCTCATAGTTTAAGAAGTGGGTACCCCATGGTTTAAAAAGTGGGTACCTCATGGTTTAAGAAGTGGGTCCCTCATGGTTTGAGAAGTTTGTACCTCATGGTTTAAGAAGTGGGTACCTCATGGTTTAAGAAGTGGGTACCTCATGGTTTAAGAAGTGGGTACCTCATGGTTTAAGAAGTGGGTACCCCATGGTTTAAAAAGTGGGTACCTCATGGTTTGAGAAGTGGGTACCTCATGGTTTAAGAAGTGGGTACCCCATGGTTTAAGAAGTGGGTACCTCATGGTTTAAGAAGTGGGTACCCCATGGTTTAAGAAGTGGGTCCCTCATGGTTTGAGAAGTGGGTACCTCATGGTTTAAGAAGTGGGTCCCTCATGGTTTGAGAAGTGGGTACCTCATGGTTTGAGAAGTGGGTACCCCGTGCTTTAGGTAGTATCTGAGGAGTTGGAACATGTAAGAAGTGGGTACCCCGTGCTTTAGGTAGTATCTGAGGAGTTGGAACCTGTAAGAAGTGGGTACCCCGTGCTTTAGGTAGTATCTGAGGAGTTGGAACATGTAAGAAGTGGGTACCTCGTGCTTTAGGTAGTATCTGAGGAGTTGGAACGTGTAAGAAGTGGGTACCCCGTACTTTAGGTAGTATCTGAGGAGTTGGAACATGTAAGAAGTGGGTACCCCGTGCTTTAGGTATTATCTGAGGAGTTGGAACATGTAAGAAGTGGGTACCCCGTGCTTTAGGTAGTATCTGAGGAGTTGGAACATGCTCTCTGAATGAGGGTCAACAGGTCTTACAACAGTCAACAGCTTCCTGCTTCCACCTCAGGTGACAGCCGCATACAGGCTGCTGACTAGGCAGTGTGTGTGTGTGTGTGTGTGTGTGTGTGTGTGTGTGTGTGTGTGTGTGAGAGAGAGAGAGGGGGGGGGGGGTGGAGAGAGACCAGTCCATTATAAACACACCCCCCTCCCACCCTCCACTGGGTCAAAACCACAATGATAGATGAGAGCTCAAAGTCCACCTCTGACTCAGACTCTGTGGAAGCATCAAGCTACATCATCTGCTCAGACAGCCGCGCTGCGTTAGCATCAAGCTACATCATCTGCTCAGACTCAGACAGCCGCGCTGCGTTAGCATCAAGCTACATCATCTGCTCAGACAGCCGCGCTGCGTTAGCATCAAGCTACATCATCTGCACAGACTCAAGAAAGCCGCGCTGCGTTAGCATTAAGCTACATCATCTGCTCAATCAGCCGCACTGCGTTAGCATCAAGCTACCTCATCTGCTCAGACAGCCACACTGCGTTAGCATCAAGCTACATCATCTGCTCAGACTCAGACAGCCGCGCTGCGTTAGCATCAAGCTGCATCATCTGCTCAGACTCAGACAGCCGCACTGCGTTAGCATCAAGCTACATCATCTGCTCAGACAGCCGCACTGCGTTAGCATCAAGCTACATCATCTGCTCAGACTCAGACAGCCGCGCTGCGTTAGCATCAAGCTGCATCATCTGCTCAGACTCAGACAGCCACACTGCGTTAGCATCAAGCTACATCATCTGCTCAGACTCAGACAGCCGCACTGCGTTAGCATCAAGCTGCATCATCTGCTCAGACTCAGACAGCCGCGCTGCGTTAGCATCAAGCTACATCATCTGCTCAGACAGCCGCACTGCGTTAGCATCAAGCTACATCATCTGCTCAGACTCAAGACAGCCGCGCTGCGTTAGCATCAAGCTACATCATCTGCTCAGACTCAGACAGCCACGCTGCGTTAGCATCAAGCTACATCATCTGCTCAGACTCAGCCACGCTGCGTTAGCATCAAGCTACATCATCTGCTCAGACTCAGCCACGCTGCGTTAGCATCAAGCTACATCATCTGCTCAGAAATATGACCTTTTCACCTGATTATCATTATATTAGTAGATATTTTCAGATAATCTACAGCATACATGTCATTATTTACCATCATTTTAATAGTATGATGAAATATCATGAAAGACTATACTTATAAATTAAATGATAATAAATAAATATGTTAAGCTCATTTATATTACACTATATTTTCCCTTTATTTATCTGAATTTCAATAATATCATAAAATACAATAAAGATGTATAAATAAAACAATACAAATATTATGCTTTAATAGTTGTAGTAGTACTATTACGGTAACACTGGGTTGTCCACCTACAGAGGGTATTTATACAGTATACAGTATGTGACAATTCATGAACATGCATATTGCAGTAGGAGCAGGTGTGTGGGATGGGAAGCAAACAGAATCTGGTTGTAAATCTCAACCAATAAGCTGTTAAAACAACATCTACAGACAAAGACAAACAGTTGAATTGTTGACTGTTAACTGATGAGCTGTTGACATGTTACAAAGACTCTGTAGTGTAGACTCTCTGTAGGTGGACTATCCAAATGAAGTGTTACTGATAATAATACAAGATGACATGTTCTCATATTATTAGTACGAATAGAATAGAATAGAATAGAATAGAATAGAATAGAATAGAATATGCTTCCTTATGTCCTCTTACCTGTGCTTTGGCTAAACCAGTCCATAACCAGTCCAGAGCCAGCTGACCCCCCCCATGCCGGCCAGGCCCTCGCACTGATTTTCACAACACACACACACACACACACACACACACACACACACACACACACACACACACACACAGCACACGCACACACACACACACCAGTTTGTGTTGTCCCCTCTCTCGTCCCTGTGAGATTACCTCGCTGAGTGTCATCTGTGCCTAATGACAGCTGACACACTACATGCTGCAAATCCTCTCTCTCTCTCTCTCTCTCTCTCTGTCCCCTCCCCTTACACACACACACTCCTCCCTGTCTCCTCCCATAACACACACACACACACACACACACACTCCCCCCTGTCTCCTCCCATAACACACACACACACACACACACACACACACACACACTCCTCCCTGTCTCCTCCCATAACACACACACACACACTCCTCCCTGTCTCCTCCCATAACACACACACACTCCTCTGTCCCCTCCCCCTACACACACACACACTCCTCTCTGTCCCCTCCCCCTACACACACACACTCCTCCCTGTCTCCTCCCATAACACACACACACACACTCCTCCCTGTCT
>NC_139635.1:19053974-19058974 GCF_964638095.1 Poromitra crassiceps
CTTGTTTTGGTTTTCACTCGATTGAAATGAATGAACGTGTCCCCGCTATTTTTATCAGCCTGTCCTTGATGTAGGACTTCGTGAAAATCACAAAGAACATTGTGACCAATTTCCCAGAGAGAGAGAGGGTGTGAGTTGTGTGTTGTTTATATGCGGCTGCAGCCAAGTACGTTACATCTTGCCTCCGAGGTGGTTTCACTGTGCGTTATAGCGTTCGAGTGTCACGTGACCGTTGAACCGATCGGCGAACATTCACTGAAGTATAAATGCAACACCATGAGCAACACTTTCTTTTTCGTCTGCGACCATGTGCTGAGCGACACTTTCTAATAAGTATAAATTAAGCTTTAGCTATTTTTTTTTTAACCTCATGTCCATATTGGTCCTCACGAGCAGCACATGAGATCAGATCAGATCAGGCACCATGAGGCATGTCTGCTCACTCTGTGTCTTGGAGAAGGGGTGTGTCTTGGAGAAGGGGTGTGTCTTGGAGAAGGGGTGTGTCTTGGAGAGGGGCTGCCGTGTGGGAAGTACCAAAATCCACCTGCTGATGGATTGTAATAGAGAGCGGCTGCAGTTTGTAGTGAATTTGGGGACTTCCCACAGCGCGACTCCGGGACACAGAGTGTATATTGGTGAGAGCACCAATATGGAGATAGGGTTAAGAATTGGCAAAGTGTTCCTTTAAGTCAAAAGAAGTCTCCTTCAAATATAAATGGGCATCAAATAAAATCATACTATTCTAGCCCTGAAATATATCCAAAATGCCTGATTTCAGTCATTATATTATGGTTGCTGAGTGGGCGTATGTTGAGTTGATAGTATTGTTAATCAAATGTTAAAAATATGTTTTTTTCATTCATGAAAAAAACAAGCACACATTTAATGGCTACAAGGGGGTGACCGGCGGTTTGAAGACAGATTTAGAGGAATATCTTATTTTAAATTCACATCAGGATTAGACTGTTATGATGTCATTATTCAATCGTAACCATCAACAGGCTATTTATATATTGATCAATAACTCATAAGTGAAACATTGGTAAAGCACAAAGGAGGCCTCTTTCCTACTGTAGTAAACAACAAGCTACTGTAGTAAACAACAAGCTACTGTAGTAAACAACAAGAAGCTACTGTAGTAAACAACAAGCTACTGTAGTAAACAACAAGCTACTGTAGTAAACAACAAGAAGCTACTGTAGTAAACAACAAGCTACTGTAGTAAACAACAAGCTACTGTAGTAAACAAGAAGCTACTGTAGTAAACAACAAGAAGCTACTGTAGTAAACAACAAGCTACTGTAGTAAACAACAAGCTACTGTAGTAAACAACAACAAGCTACAACCTGATTTTCACCAAAACCCTCCATAATCCTCCGAGCTGGACAAATAACACTCTGTGCAGCTGGCCGGCTGTGAGACATAGCGTATTTAGGGACCGTCTAAAAAGTGCAACACCAAAAAGAGCTACTACAAAAAACGACATTTTTCTAAACTAATAGTAAAACCAACATGATTATTGATGTGGTACAGTAGGTGATTTTGGTGTAACACCCCTATTTTTATATGGTAGTTTAGTTTTAGGGCTCGGCTGCCCCTCAATGTCTCAAATGATTCTTTCAGGGGAGCCCATGTCCTTTTCAGGGGAGCCGAGCTCCCCTTAGCTCCCCCCCCCAATTCAAACTATGCTTGGCGAGATCCTCTAACCACATTGCTGCCATTCTAAGGCCTGAGTGCCTCCGCCAAAAACCTACAGAGAATACTGCCACAATTAGCCTGGGCTCATTCTGCAGAAGCTTGTTATGCTATTAGTGGTAGCCTATTATCCAGCTGGAGGGCTAGCACTAACTAAGCTATCTGTCACAGCACTGAGGGCTAGCACTAACTAAGCTCTCTGTCACAGCACTGAGGACTAGCACTAACTAAGCTATCTGTCACAGCACTGAGGACTAGCACTAACTAAGCTCTGCTGTCACAGCACTGAGGTCTAGCACTAACTAAGCTCTGCTGTCACAGCACTGAGGTCTAGCACTAACTAAGCTCTGCTGTCACAGCACTGAGGGCTAGCACTAACTAAGCTCTGCTGTCACAGCACTGAGGGCTAGCACTAACTAAGCTCTGCTGTCACAGCACTGAGGGCTAGCACTAACTAAGCTATCTGTCACAGCACTGAGGGCTAGCACTAACTAAGCTATCTGTCACAGCACTGAGGGCTAGCACTAACTAAGCTCTGCTGTCACAGCACTGAGGGCTAGCACTAACTAAGCTCTCTGTCACAGCACTGAGGGCTAGCACTAACTACGCTATCTGTCACAGCACTGAGGGCTAGCACTAACTAAGCTCTGCTGTCACAGCACTGAGGGCTAGCACTAACTCAGCTATCTGTCACAACACTGAGAGCTAGCACTAACTAAGCTCTCCTGTCACAGCACTGAGGGCTAGCACTAACTAAGCTCTGCTGTCACAACACTGAGGGCTAGCACTAACTAAGCTCTGCTGTCACAACACTGAGAGCTAGCACTAACTAAGCTATCTCTCACAGCACTGAGGGCTAGCACTAACTAAGCTATCTCTCACAGCACTGAGGGCTAGCACTAACTAAGCTCTCTGTCACAGCACTGAGGGCTAGCACTAACTAAGCTCTGCTGTCACAGCACTGAGGGCTAGCACTAACTAAGCTCTCTGTCACAGCACTGAGGGCTAGCACTAACTAAGCTCTCCTGTCACAGCACTGAGGGCTAGCACTAACTAAGCTCTGCTGTCACAGCACTGAGAGCTAGCACTAACTAAGCTCTGCTGTCACAGCACTGAGAGCTAGCACTAACTAAGCTCTCCTGTCACAGCACTGAGGGCTAGCACTAACTAAGCTCTCCTGTCACAACACTGAGAGCTAGCACTAACTAAGCTATCTGTCACAGCACTGAGGGCTAGCACTAACTAAGCTCTCTGTCACAGCACTGAGGGCTTGCACTAACTAAGCTCTGCTGTCACAGCACTGAGGGCTAGCACTAACTAAGCTATCTGTCACAGCACTGATAGCTAGCACTAACTAAGCTCTCTGTCACAGCACTGAGGGCTAGCACTAACTAAGCTCTGCTGTCACAGCACTGAGGGCTAGCACTAACTAAGCTATCTGTCACAGCACTGAGGGCTAGCACTAACTAAGCTCTCTGTCACAACACTGAGGGCTAGCACTAACTAAGCTCTCTGTCACAGCACTGAGGGCTAGCACTAACTAAGCTCTGCTGTCACAGCACTGAGGGCTAGCACTAACTAAGCTCTGCTGTCACAACACTGGGGACTTACAGTCAGCGTCAGCTCCAGCTAACCAAATTAGCGCTTGTTATGCAACCAGCCTGGACCTGGCTTCTCACTGTGATCTGCACACAGCGAGGCCCTATACCCTGCTATACAACTCACTGTTCATGTGTCTGTTTTGTCCCTGTTATTTTAATAGATCCAGGGTCTGTAACCTGCTATACAACTCACTGTTCATGTGTCTGTTTTGTCCCTGTTATTTTAATAGATCCAGGGCCTGTAACCTGCTATATAACTCACTGTTCATGTGTCTGTTTTGTCTCTGTTATTTTAATAGATCCAGGGTCTGTAACCTGCTATATAACTCACTGTTCATGTGTCTGTTTTGTCCCTGTTATTTTAATAGATCCAGGGCCTGTAACCTGCTATATAACTCACTGTTCATGTGTCTGTTTTGTCTCTGTTATTTTAATAGATCCAGGGTCTGTAACCTGCTATATAACTCACTGTTCATGTGTCTGTTTTGTCCCTGTTATTTTAATAGATCCAGGGTCTGTAAGCTGCTATATAACTCACTGTTCATGTGTCTGTTTTGTCCCTGTTATTTTAATAGATCCAGGGCCTGTAAGCTGCTATATAACTCACTGTTCATGTGTCTGTTTTGTCCCTGTTATTTTAATAGATCCAGGGCCTGTAAGCTGCTATATAACTCACTGTTCATGTGTCTGTTTTGTCCCTGTTATTTTAATAGATCCAGGGCATGTAACCTGCTATACAACTCACTGTTCATGTGTCTGTTTTGTCCCTGTTATTTTAATAGATCCAGGGCCTGTAACCTGCTATATAACTCACTGTTCATGTGTCTGTTTTGTCTCTGTTATTTTAATAGATCCAGGGCCTGTAACCTGCTATATAACTCACTGTTCATGTGTCTGTTTTGTCCCTGTTATTTTAATAGATCCAGGGCCTGTAACCTGCTATACAACTCACTGTTCATGTGTCTGTTTTGTCTCTGTTATTTTAATAGATCCAGGGTCTGTAACCTGCTATATAACTCACTGTTCATGTGTCTGTTTTGTCCCTGTTATTTTAATAGATCCAGGGCCTGTAACCTGCTATATTTGTCCTTGACTGACCAGCAGTGGTCCGCGGCGCTCCGCCTGGTGGTCCGCCAGAGAATTGCAAAAAACAGTTTTTACATACACATGAACCCTTAGGAGTAGCTGGATTGGGCCGATTTTCAGAAATATATCGCGATATTTGGGAAATGTCAAAATTTTGAACATTTACATTGGGGGGGGGTGGGGTGGGCATGTTTATTTTATTATTATTTATTTGACTGTGAGCTATGAATTTAAGACTCATTCAAAATGATTTATTTTTCATCCTTGTATTTATTCTATTAATTTGTGGTGTATGGTTGTATCGGGGGGGGGGGGATGGCGTTGAGGGTAGGATAGCTAGCATAGCCCAGAATACATGTTTACAATTGTCATCACCTTAATGTTACCACTACATCTGTGTGGTAAATAGTTAGGGGACTGACTGCCCATATTGTTCTGATGGGACAATAGTCCAAAAGAATGTCCACCATATTGGAGCACACAGCCCGGCTCGTTGGGTTGGTGGTTGTGTTGAGGCATGGGGTCACTGAGGTCAAGGCTGTCAGAAGCCACGGTTGTGGGTGGAGCCAGGCATTCCACGCCCACTGGCCAAGAGAAGGCGTGACAATGGCCGTGGCC
>NC_139635.1:19063974-19121474 GCF_964638095.1 Poromitra crassiceps
GCACTGACATGCTGCATGTACATCCTGTCTGTGTTTTGCTGTAATTTTGATGTCTGTAATGTGTGGTATCTCTTGCGATGACACGCTACAGGTATATCAGTTTGTTGCGTACATCCTGTCTGTGTTTTGCTGTAATTTTGATGTCTGTAATGCTGTGGTATCTTTTGCGATGACACGTTACATGTATATTTCAGTTTGTGCGTTGAATGAATGTAATGAGTGACTGTTTTGATATTTATTGGGGACTACGGATGTAAATTAGCATTAGCTAACTCCGGCATATTTACATGTTTTTGTATATAGAGGCTTCTGTATTTCTGAACATGTCCATTAATGTGCATTGTCCCGTCACAATAAACCAATAAAGAAAGAAAGAAAGATTCGATTAAATCTTATGACGTGATAAGATCATGCATTTTAGCACCGCTCTCTTCAATGAGGAAATCCAGACCTTGTAGAAAAGTGTCGATTTTTGGGGTTAGGGTTGAAAGTAATGTCAACTTACTTTCTGAGGCACACAATTACTCACATAAGGCTGGGTTCACACCGACGACCCAAGCCTTGCCTATGCCTTGCCTTTACCCAAGCTTTTAAATAGGCGTCCGTTTTAGTCAACGAGGCTGTGTACACAGGGCGCCTCAACGTGAACCCTGCGTGTACCCACGCCTTGCCTGTGCCTTGCCGATTTTATCGAATAGGCGTGAGTTCTATTTTGAAGCCGACAAGGCGCGTGCAGGCAGACTTCTTCTGTCAAGCCATGAAAGAAAAACGCACAATATCCGTCGGAAATTGCAAAGTCAACTGAATTTCAAAATAAAATGGAGTTACTACAACATGTTGAGCAGAGAGACAGAGAGATTGACGGGTGGCTATCACGTGGGGCTTTCTCCCCGTCGGCAAACAAATCTTCATGAGAGAGAATAGCGACCGAAGAAGCAAGATGGACAATGTTGTTGTGCCATGCTGCCAGCACATATTCTTGCAAGATCACCTCTCTAAAATGTCCGACTATAGTCAGACCTGGTTATACATATCCAGCATCAATAGAACATTAAATATATCCGATTTATTTTACCTAGAGGCTACCCATGACAATTCTGGACAACACGTGAAAAAATACAGTCGGGAGAGAGGAGAGGCGCTTGTGACTCGGCTCCAGGTTCGGCGTGCAAAAGGCGTGTGGTGTGATCGCAAAAGCGTGTAACAGGTTCGCGCCCAGCTCGGCGTAGGCGTGGGTTGAGGCAAGGCAAGGCATAGATTGTCTGTGTGAACTAAGCCTAAGACCCTAAATTTAATAGTTAGAAGGTTTTTGTGGATTTTGGTTTCCAGGGACTTTAAGATCGACCATCCAACTCCTTTGTCGTCACAGAGGGCAGCGCAGTCCTGCTTGACACCACATGGCACCTCCAACACGTCCCACAAGGGCAGAAATATGGCGGTTTTAAAAAAGTGGCATGGATTTACTCACGGAGCAGAAGAGCGTACAGAAAACCTGCTATGGAGGAGGACTGCACAGTCAAGCCTTCCTCCTCCTCATTGGTCGAGGTTTCTATTCGAGCTCTCACGTGGTTGGCTGAATGCAAGCCACTCAGGATCCCTCTCTGGGCAAGCTGCCAATCTCACGTTAAGACCTTGGTTCTCTTAAGCACATTCCTGCACTCTCGCTGCAGCTCCGTCATTGGGAAGTAGGTTTGAACTACCTTGACCGGATGAAAGATAAGAACAACCAAAACCACAATGCAAACGGATCCAGCAATCTTCTTCACTGCTTTTTGTGTGTGTCCAAATATAAAACGTGGCGCGTCTGGGCAGTGTAGGCGTGATTTCGAGTGGCACATAGGTTACGCAAAAACCACGCCCTGTGCCCGCCTACGCAGCAGTCAAGCGCCGGGATTGACCTATGGGATTGACCCCCAGGCCAGCCGTTTGTTCCAGGCCAGTGAAGTCCCAACAATCTACAAAAACATGCAATAATATAAAATCATAGATAAAAAGTTTAATCATACACAATAAATAAAACCAAAAGTAAAGGGTGAGCCTTCCCAATGGCCAAGGGCAGCATCTGTTATTCTGGCTGAGGCGGGTGGTCAGAAAGTCAAATAACATTAAAATGCATTGTATGCTTTGGTGCGATGTAGGATTTTGTCTTTCAATATCCTCGTTGCAGCCTCGCTGCAGCCTCGCTTGTTGTTGTTGCTTCTCACAGGAATGGTGTCCCTGTAACAGAGAGCCCAAACATGAGCATGAGCGCCTGGCCAATCCCGGCGCTTGACTGCTGCGTAGGCGGGCACAGGGCGTGGTTTTTGCGTAACCTATGTGCGATTCGAAATCACGCGTAGTGTAGGGGTGAAAGCACTCGCCTACCACCGCATAGTAGAGACCCAGGTTCATTTCCTGTCAGCGGCACCTCCGGCTTGGTCAGACGTTCCTATTGGCCGTGTCTGCGGGTGGGAGTCCTGGTCACTGCACTAGTGCCTCCTCTGGTCGGTCTGGTCACTGCACTAGTGCCTCCTCTGGTCGGGAGGGAGGGGAGCTGGGGGGGAATAGCGTGATCCTCCCACGCGCTACGTCCTGCCGGTGAAACGCCTCGCTGTCAGGTGACTGCACATGTATCGGAGGAAGCATGGTGCTAGTCTACAACTCTCCACAGATGGGCACAGGGGGTGGAGCAACGTACAATTGGGGAGAAAATGGGAGAGAAAAAGAGGTCGCTGCACTAGTGCCTCCCCTGGTCGGTCGGGGCGCCCGTTCGGGGAGAGGGGAACTGGGGGGAATGGCATGATGCTCTACGCACTACGGGCAGAGGGGGTGGAGTAACGGCCGGGTCAGCAGGTAACAGACTAAAATCATGCCTCGGGTTTGCTCCTCTCCTAGCCAGAAATGGACTCAAAATGGGGGGATAAGCACAGTGTCTGGCAACCCCCGGCCGGCGCGGATGTTGCAACCCTTTTCAAAGTTCACTTTGGGGTGCAGAGGAGAGCAAATAGGCTTTAAAGATCCAAAAAAAGAAAAGAAATCAGGAGTCCAGTCCTCCTGAAAGATAACATATCCAGAGAGCTGCAATGGCACCCGTCACGTAGGCAAACACATACATACATACACACACACACACACACACACACATGCACACGCACACACACACACACGCACACGCACACGCACGCACACACACACGCACACACACACACACGCACACACACACACACGCACGCACGCGCACACACAGGCAGAGCAGAGTGCATTCCATGAATACTGTTAAAGTGTGAGTGATATGATGTGCTGTTTCTCTGTTTAATGGGCCTTTTTCACCAGCAGCCATTTTGTGTCTAAAAGTCAGGAGGTAACACAGGTGCAACAAGCAAACATTAATGAGGGTTTAAAACTTCCAATCCAATCCATAGGTGTTCCAGGGGCCCTCGTTTTAATGTTTTGCTTGCACCTGTCTGTGTTACTTCCTGCCTTTTAGACACAAAATGACTCTGGTGAAAAAGGCTATAATGGCTCTTGCAGCAGCTCATCTCATCCCATGCAGACCGCTGTGCTGCTTTCAGGTACAATTGGAGATTTGATGCACAAGCAAACGGCCGGAACAGTAGGCTATTATCTGTGAATTAGTTAATGGCCTGTCACTTTACACTTTTACTTTACATTCCTGTTGGGTTTTACCTGATTTAATCCCGTTTCTATATAACTTTGACATTTGCTTTTCCTGACAAAGTTAGGCTACTGTAAATTGAATCCACTATCAAAACTGAAGCCACCAAAAAATAAGTTTGATCCATTTTGTTATCGGAAATCAAAAGCAGACGAGTGACCCGACCTGACCCTCAACTTCTCAACTGGAAAGGAAAGCTTCCGAGGAGCCCTGAAGGCGTCACTAAATCCGCCTCTCGTGACGTCACCGCCTAGGGGTGATTGAGAATCTGCGTCAAGCTCACAAGAATTAGCCATCGTAAGACCGGACGTTAAGCGATTTTGCCTTCAAAATACAAGCGAGATATTTGTCCGTTTTCAAAAACCATATAAGTATTTGGATGTACACAACAACAAAATACTTACCTGAAGACCAAAATAGACATAACATTCTTGCTGTTTAATAGATGTTAAAATTAGTATAAGTGCTTTATGGGCTAAAAAAAAATTACATTTGATCACTTCAATCCAAAAACAGACCAGATAAAAGAAGAATGTCTCTAATAGTGGTAGAAATGGCCAGATTTGACTGTGGGAACTCTACTTAGGCGCGGTCCAGGAAAAAAAAAAGTGTTCGTAGACTAGACTTTTATTTTTGAAAGACCGAAGCGGAAGCGCTCCTATTTTAACCGTTTTCAACCCGGCTAACTTGACACAGACGGCTGGAGAGAGAGTTGGTCGAGGAAGTCCAGATAATATCAACCGGGAATAGCTCCACTATTTCACACTAAAAACTACATCAAATACATCGACATAACAAAAAAAAACAGCAGTAAATTCAACCGAGGCTTCATGTCTGCCCGTTAGCGCACGCGCGGACGGACACACACACACACACACACACACACACACACACACACACACACACACACACGGGTCGGTCACGTTGTGCAAACAGCAGCAGAGGCGACTGCTTTTACTTGGACATGACAGCAAATATCAAGCCGAGAAAAGTAGCACAATCAGCCATGTCGAGGCGTTTCACAACGAGAGATAAGTTATAACCTTATCAGATCAACCAGGACCGTGCAAGTGCAATACTCCACCAGAATGCATTCAAAACAACCTGCACGACGGCTAGAATAAACCCGCCCGTACGTCACAGCAATACATGTTTCTGTACAATACAAACAGCGAAACCACACAGCAGGATCAAAACGAGGCTACCATTGACGCTTAGTGAAATAAGGTCGGTGTAAAACTCATACACTTGACCCCTATAGGGGGTGTTATATAGGGGTAGGGGTGTGTGTGTGTGTGTGTGTGTGTGTGGGGGTGACGGTCAGGAAACTTACCGGGCAGGTGAAGTCCAGAGGCGGAGAGCGAGTGGCTGCTGGTCCGGTCAGGAGCCGCCATGTTCCCCAGGCTCAGAGGCTCCTCGGCTGTTTATCTCTCCTCCACCAGCAGCAGACCAGACCCACCTCCAGCTCTGCCTGCCTCTCTCTCTCCCTCCCCCTCTCTCTCTCACCCCCTCCCTCTCTCTCTCTCTCTCCCTCCCTGCCTCTCTCTCTCACCCCCTCCCTCTGCCTCTCTCTCACCCCCCTCCCTCCCCCCTCTCTCTCTCTCCCTCCCTGCCTCTTTCTCTCCCTCTCTCTCTCTCTCCCTCCCTGCCTCTCTCTTTCCCTCTCTCACCCCCCTCCCTCTGCCTCTCCCCCTCCCTCCCTCCCCCTCTCTCTCTCACCCCCTCTCTCTCCCCCTCTCTCTCACACCCTCCCTCCCTCTCCCTCCCTGCCTCCCTCCATCTCTCTCTCACCCCCTCCCTCTTCCTGCCTCTCTCTCTCCCTCCCTCCCCCTCTCTCTCACCCCCTCCCTCTCCCTCCCTGCCTCTCTCCCTCCCTCCCTGCCTTCCTCTCTCGCTCCCTCCCCCTCTCTCTCCTCCCTCCCTCTCTCACCCACCCACCCTCCCTCTCTCACCCAATCTCCCTCCCCCCTGCCTCTCTCTCTCCCCTCCCTCCCTCTACCTCTCTCACCCCCTCCCTCCCCCCTGCCTCTCTCTCTCTCCCTCCTGCCTCTCTCTCTCTCTCCTCCCTCCCTCCATCTCTCTCCCCTCCCTTGCTCTCTCTTTCAACTCCTCTCTCTCACAGCACATTGTCCAAGACACCACCATTTATTTATTTGGGGAAACAAGAATGATCCAAATTGCGAAATGCAAATGTGTTGATGTGTTTTTTACATTATGGGCTCTAACAGATATATCCGATCATATAAAACCAGACTATGGTAGGCTATCATTGTCATTTCCCTATGGGACTGATAGTGTGTCTGTCTGTGGTAGCCTATTAGTTTATAATGAACTACTGTAGGTCTATATATGGTGTGTCACCATAATATTCCTACAGGGGCGCATGTGCCCCTTACAGACTTTATGCTATTTGGTATCACTATAATATTCCTATAGGGATTATAGTGCGTGTTGTACTCAATAGAGCATTTACCTTGACTTTATTCTATATGGTATGTTTGTTTAATCCCTTACTGTATCAATATAACTCCTATAGGACAATAGAAATCGCTTTGCTGGACATTTGTAGCCTAGTATAATTCCTGATTATATTGTATGATGATGACTGCAGTTCTAGGTAAAGGATGAGGTGGTTGTTGACTAAACGCAGGCTCACGGTTCACCGCTCAGTTCTTCCTGATGAGCTGCCGCATGAGTGAGTCAAGAGCTTTGATGGAAGTCCCAAACACAGAAGTGACATCAGACTGTTTGTGTGAAACTTGTGAGTCAGTGTTGTCGACACCGATTTCAAGCAATGTCGTTGTTTTTGGTCTAATATCACTGGCCTGAGATTCATCTGTGGTTCTCAAAGTGAGGTCCGGGGAAAAAAAAAAACAGGGGTCTCCTTGACGGCATTCCATCCATAAGCAACACAATGACAGACTGCATGACTGTTTTGGACATGGGTTTCATACACGTTCTGTAATAAAACATCGAAAAGAAAAAATCTGATCAGATGGGGTCTGTAGTCTAATTTGTGTCAGTTTAGGGGTCCTTGACATGAACAAGTTTGAGAACCACTGGTTTAGATTACATTCAGTTGAGTGATCTTGTTTTTGTACTAATTAGCCGGTAATCATTAAGGGTTTTACAGTTATGAGCATTACCTTAAGATAGTTCATCAAATCTAAAATAATCATAGGCAATATTTTTGCATTTATGAGCAGAAAAAACTACAACAGCAACTCACCATTCAATATTTGGAGAATAATTTCTAACAACATTTTCAGTTAAGTTCATTTTAATATTTGGTGTTTATTTCCAACCACACTCAAAATTGAATGTGCTCAAGTTGCACTAATTTCACATCGCAACACCGAGCACATGCTGCCACCTAGTGACTCAAGTGAGTAACACTGGCACTTTCTGACAGCAGTTTACAAAGTGTTGAATCACAATCAAGAAAGACAAAGCCACAAAGTGGGACAGCAGCAAAAACATGCTTATAGAAATGTTTTGATAAAAACACAAAGTGGAACAATAGTGGAAAGAGAGTAATGTCCAGAAGACCGCTCTCCTCAAGGATATGAAAATTAATACAACCATTAACTGAAGAAAGACAAAATCAAGGTAATAGGTCACAATCATTAATTTAATAAATTATCATGTATTATTTATTTAATCACTCCAACAGCTTCATATACTCGCATCACACATTGTTTGCTCCCTCTTGAAACGAGAATAATTACAAGACAAGAACTCGTCTCATGTTCAAATCAAGGTGACCCGTTCCATCAGACAGGAAGGACACGTCATGACATTTTGATACAAAAACATAATCAAAAATATACTTTTGCCCCCACATTTCAGTGTGACTTTCAAGCCATCCAGGCACAAACATTATACAAAAAGTGAGGTATATGCAGGAATCCTGAAGTTAAATTCAACACCTTTTAAGACTTTCTCAAGGCCTCAATGGCACTTTCGTCACGATAGGGGTGTAAAGCACAAGTTTCATCACACTACCATATTATATAGATTCTTTGGACGACGATACGATATTTGCTGATATCACAAAGTCTGCCACGATACGATATCGATTCAATTCAGGGGTCTGCGATCGATATGGGACGATATCATATGCCCATTTAACACAATCAGCACAAGAGGGACAAAATGTAATCCATCATCAAATGGCGATTAAAGTCGAGCTGAACCCGTGCGTCACGTGCGTCTGAGTCCGTTTCAGACTGAAAACATAATTTGTCTGACGAAACAAACTTGATGACAAGTTGAGAGGCGGGTCATAGTATCATGTCGATGATTTGATTTGACAATTCTGTCGACTGGCTTTGGCATTGGTCAATCATGGCGTGTTCCACCCCCAAATGGAGTGGGATTCAGCGTGTTGTCATGCTACGCGAGTGGGATCCGCGGAGTACCAGGCAGCCAGCTGCTTCGTGCGGAGCGAGCGGACAATCCGATGCATGGGTGCTGCCCGCCCGCCCGGAATCTCCGAGGGGCGACCCCTGACAACCACGCTCTCAAGCGCGCACCATTTACGCTATTTCTGTAAATACGATATTCCTGGAATGCGCGTTTTAACGAGCCAGTTACATTTCTTTGCATTCTTAGAGATGAGAGTTTTTGTTTTTTGTTCATGTTTCATACAATTGGCCAAGTTAGTAGTTAGTTTATGGGATAGGAATTCTGCCAGATGACAGGCACTAGGCGCCATTTTCTACTTCATTTGGAAGAGAAAATTATCCTGAAATGAAGATTTGATTGACAGCTGCATGTCGTGATATGATTGGTTGAAATGGGGTAGAAATTTGATAGTACTAGGTGACGTCAGCAAACTGTAGATTACTGTTATCAATGAAATCTTGAAAAATGAACTTTTGATGTGAAAAACTACAGGAATTAGATTTTTGTGATTTTTTTTGGCATACATTATTAAATAGGTGCACTGCATACCCAGGTATTTGAACTAAAAGAAAAGAAAAGTAATTTTTGGGTTCAGCTCGACTTTAAGACTTTTTAAGGGCTTTAAGTTCCCCCGTAAATTGATCGATCAACTTCTAATACTTTTCAAGACCCTGCGGATACCTTGAAGATATCCCGGTCATCTTCTGGTATTCCTGCTCGAATTGAGTCCATTTCATCTGCATCTCTGTGGCGCTTCAGACAGCTTCACGCGTTACTCTTCCATTTGTTGAGTTGTGAGGAGTCCACTGGAGGGAAAAACATTTCAGGCATTTAGCTGACACAATAAGCCCAACTTCACGGTCCATGAACATTTGAAGTCAGTGATACTCAACCCGAGGCTCTAGTCTAGAACCACATGCAGCTCCTTTTTATGGATAGTTTTGGCTCTTTTAAGTCCTACTTAAAATAAATACATAAATAAAAATCTACAAAAATAAAGAGAGGAAAGGGACTTTTTTGGATTGTGGCTCATGCAAAAAAAATGTTTTTGTCAATGTGGCTCCTGAGTATGGCAAGGTTTAACCCATTAAGACCTAAGGCAGCCTCTAGAAAAGCATTCTAAAACCTAAGGCAATAGAGAGCCGCAGGGATGACATATTTTTGTAGGCTGAATGCGGAAGTCCCGAACTTCCTGGTTCAACACTGTTTCTGTCTATGGGATTTTTGAATGGGTTTTTGGCGCGATGCTTCAAATAAGGTCTCTGGGCAACGCAAGTTTAATCAAACGCGAACCAAGGTTCAGCGGGATAATCTTCACACATGAGGACCACTTTCATGAGTTTTGAAGCGTAAATGCGAGCCCTAGAAGTAAAATGCTCCAGCTAAGCTAATCCAGAACTACACACTGTCGCATAGGCTTCCACGTCACGTCAGCACTCAACCTGGACTGTTGTTGATGTGCACTGATTACCCCGGGCTGAACCAGGTGAGGGAAAGAGAATTTCCGTGTTCGCCCTTTGAAGTGGTGACGTTATTTAAGCAATATCACACGAGAGGGAGTGCATTGTTGGCTAATATTGGCACTGCTGTGATTCGGTCGCAGGCACGAGGCCGCAGGCCGAGTGCCGTAGATAATCACAGCAGTGCCAATATTAGACAACAATGCACGACCTCGAGTGTGATATTGCTTTTATACAACAGTTCTATTAAACAAAGCTGATTAAAAAAATGACAAAAAGCTGAGAAAATAGATGATTTCTGTATTTATTCCTCCGCCAACAAAAATAGTCCCCTCAGCTTTCTGCTTTGCTGAAAATGTAGCCTAATCAGCCTAATTAACTGCAGGCTGTCTACTTTACTACTGTCTACTCTACAGCTGTGAAGCGTTTTGTTGATTAGGGCAGCTGTGAAGCGGAGTGATCTACACACAGTGAAGCGCCAGTGCATTATCGTGAAATATAGGCACTCGTAGGATCCCTCTTGTCCAATCAAATTGCTCGGCCGGAACTACCTGTTGTATAATGACGTATATATTCCCATCGACTCAAAAGTGTAGTCTCATTTAGCCGTTTGCTAGCTAGCCGTCCTTTTAACGGCACATAAAAGCTTCAAAACTCATAAAAGTGGTCTTCATGTGTGAAGATGATGTTACTACCATCTGGTTCGCGTTTGATTAAGCCAGCGTTGCCCAGAGAGCTTATTAGAAGCATCGCGCCAAAAACCCATTCAAAACTCCCATAGGCGAAAACTGTGTTGAACCAGGGCTGTTAGCATCGATGATTTCCGGACTCGTTACTGCGGCTCTCTATGTGTCCATATAGCTTCTTTTCCTAAGCCCCAGTGTCTTTTTTCAGTTGTTTCCAATGAGGAGAGAGTGTAGAGGGAGTGCGCTGCACCCAGCGTCTAATTTCAGAGCGCTCCGACTGTTTTGTGCGCCGGCTGCCAGCTGAAAATATTTTTACTTTTCAGAAAGACGCTGGTGTCGGCTGGTTTTCAGGCAACTACGGTAATCATATGGAGAAACTATCACAGCAGAGACAGAAAGGCTCAATTGTGGGAGCAGATTGGCTAGACGACAGTTAATATAAATATATATAATAATAATAATAATAATATAAAATATATACGGTAATATAATATATAATATAAAACGAAATAAAAAATCCGAAAGATCTTCACTTGCTCTCTTGCTGTGTGAGCAAGACGTACCGAGGCTGATCTTGCCTTCTCTCTCCAGCTTCTTCAGGTGATGGACCAGGTTCACCTCCGCTGCCTTGTGCAGGTCTTCAGGAGTCTCCTGCAACGGAAGGCTGTCTCAGTCTAGATCGGCTTTGAGATGCACCCACGAGACTGGCTGCAGGAAAACTGGAAGATCGCCGCACACAACATAATGCATTCAGCTAAGTAAAGGAACGTGCTTTCATTGAGTGCAGAAAAAGAATAATAAAAAATAATAGCTTGAGTAGAGATGTAGAAGTCATGTGCTTGTAAACACTGTTGTACCAGCAACGCGTGCACGGTAGGAGGGCTCAGCTGCAGTCACCGAAGAAAATGTCACGGAATCAAATAATGTAACGTTGCTCGGGGAAATGCATTTTCACTGCTTTGAAGCTCTCTTCGTGTTACCAAGTGATCTCCGGTTTATTCCACTAGAGAGGATAATAGAGACCCGCAGGGATGACGTATTTTTGTAGTCAGAAGGCAGAAGTCCCGGACTTCCTGGTTCGTCACTGTTTCTGTCTATGGGATTTTTGAATGGGTTTTTGCCGCGATGCTTCAAATAAGGTCTCTGGGCAATGCAAGTTTAATCAAACGCGAACCAGTGTTCAGCCGGATAATCTTCACACATGAGGACCACTTTCATGAGTTTTGAAGCGTAAATGCGAGCCCTAGAAGTAAAAAGTTTGTGCTATGCTAATCCAGAACTACACACAGTGTCGCATAGGCTTCCACGTCACCTTACCACTCAACCTGGAGTGTTGTTGATGTGTGCGCTGCTGTGCACTGATTACCCCGGGCTGAACCAGGTGAGGGAAAGAGAATTTCCGTGTTCGTCCTTTGAAGTGATGACGTTATTGACGTATAATATCCCCGTCGACTCAACAGTGTAGTCTCATTTAGCCGTTTGCTAGCTAGCCGCCATTTTAACGGCACGTAAAAGCTTAAACACTCATAAAAGTGGTCCTCATGTGTGAAGATGATTAAACACTCGTTCGCGTTTGATGAAGCCTGCGTTGCCCAGAGACCTTATTTGAAGCATCGCGCCAAAAACCCATTCAAAAATAACATAGGCGAAAACAGTGAAGAACCAGGAGTGTTAGCATAGATGATTTCCGGATTCGTTCCCGCGGCTCTCTATAAGAGTACCGCAGGGATGACGTATTTTTGTAGGCTTAAGCAGAAATGGCCGCCATGTTGGTTCGTGGGGGGGAAAAGTCTATGGCGTTTTGGAGTGGGGATTTCAGGATGCATCAAATACGTTCTGTGGTTAACAAAAGCTAATGGGAGTGATACATTTGGGTTCAGCAGGGTCACCTTCTTCTTTTGAAGCGTTTTCTAAAAATCACGTTAACAAAACAAAAACAAAAAGACATTTACATTCCAAAGGTCATAAAAGTTATTCACCTTTGTGAAGATGATCCTGCTGAACCCATAAACTTTTGTTAACCACAGACCTTATTTTATGCATTTAAGCGAAATCCTCATTCTAAAACCCCAATTCCCTTTTCCCCTGAACGAACCCAAGAGCTACTTCCTGACTCATCCCTGCGGTGCTCTATCATCATCATTTCCAGGAGGGGCGTGTCCTTGATAAGCTGTAAGGGGCGTGTCCTTGATACGCTGTAAGGGGCGTGTCCTTGATAAGCTGTAAGGGGCGTGTCCTTGATAAGCTGTAAGGGGCGTCGGTTTGTTAGCGGCTGTAACCGGCGCCGTTCGAGCGACTACCTTGCAGTTACAGTAGAAATCCCATTCCCCAGACGACTGGTAGGTGGAGATCTCCAATTGTAATGTCTGACATCGTGAGATGAATCAATCTGGGGTATCAGAAACTGTATTGGTATATAAAAAGAATAGCATCCAAGAATAGCATCAGTGGTAGTTATATGAGTAGCAGCAGTATTAGCAGTATAGCATTAGCAGCAGAATTAACACTCGTAGCAGCTGTGGTCGGCAGTCTTCCCCCTGTCCTTTCCTGCCTCAGGCTGCCTGTGTTTTGGAGGAGTGGAGGTTTTGTTCCGACCTTGTAGACGATCTTGACGAGCTCCATGGAGGAGAAACTTCTTCCTGCGTCGGCCTGGATGGCAGACAGGATGTGCTGCTCTCTCTGCTTCCTGTGGCTGATGTACTCTCTGATCTTAGAGCCGGCCTCCAGCACCACCGGCCCGTGACCTGCCACAGGGAGACTGTATTTTAGGTAGGGATGGGCATCGAATTTCGAATTTTCGAATAATCGTTGTTATTATCAAGGTCTACTTTTATTATTGAAAGTCGAAATTCGGAAAAAAAAAAAAAAAAAATTGGTGAGTGAAATGTTGCATTGTCTCCCCTGATTCTAAGTATAGTCGAATCGCTTGGTTTGAGCAAGTAAAACAATTTTTATGAGCATTTTAAGCAAGGTTTATGGAAAAATGAATGGCGGATGAAATCCCATGAAGAGGGAGAGGGGGTGACTTTGGCACCCCTTTGGCACTCAGACCTGAGCCTACTAAATATTTAATGAACCACTCATGATTGTCAAAACTGTTTTTTATTTTCGAAAATGTCAATGTCATGTAACATGTTCTTTACTTCAGTGGTGCAATGCTTGTTTGAGCTACAAATCCACAGCAGAAGCTTTTTCTATTAATTAATAAAGCCTTAGACTTAGAATCAGGGGAGACAATGCAACATTTCACTCAACACAAAAAAAAAAACATTTTTTTTTTTTTTTTACGTTTTTTTACGTTTTTTTTTCGAATTTCGATTAAAAGTCGACTTTGGCCAGCGAATTTCGAAGTGTTTTTGCTAGAAATGCCCATCCCTAATTTTAGGGCTGCAACTAACGATTATTTTCATTGACAATTAATCTGTTGATTATTTTCTCGATTAATCATTTACTTCTTTGGTCTATTCACCTTATTCTTGGTCCATATAGACCTTATTCGCTAACCCCGGATGGCACCATATTGTTGACATACCGTCCTGTGCGCACAGAGCGCTGCTGCAGCTGACAACTAGTAACGGCCTTATTGTCGTTTCTGTTCCATTACAAAATAGCGATGGTGATGGCAGCGATAAAAACCCCAGAGTTGTTGTTTGTATGCTGCCGTTAATGCCTGTAATAAATAAACAAAAGAAAAAACGAGGTGAACAGACTTTGCTGTGAGGAGCTGTCAGAAAGTTTCACCTGTCTCTCCTAACTATCCACACACCTCTCCTGTGCTGCTGACGTATCCTCCGTCTCGCTCCCTTCACGTCTGTGGACGGTAGAGATAGAAACAAACCACGGGGACTTTATTGCTGTCATTACTACAGCCATGCCTAACGCAGGTCACCATCCGAACACAATTGGAACGATACAGGTAACGCTAACAGCGGCTAGCTTCCTATAAACACTGCTCGACATAGGCTGTCACTTGAGAACTGCAGCGCTATGTCGACAATATGGCGGCGGTGGGCGTGCCAGTATGTGAGTGACATCAATCGAATAAGGTCTATACTTGCCAAAACTGTTTTCAAGCTAAAAAATAAACTGTTTTAAAGTTTTAATATTTTTCCAGGTGAGAACGTAACATTCCAAATATGTGACCGGTTTATCAGAATAACGCCTATTGGGAAATATTTAACGAGCAGCGAGGACTGAGTACTCCAGCGAACGCTGGCTGTGCTGACCGGTCGGACTAGCTAGTATCTGTCAAACCCTACTGTAGGCTTACTGACAGTGAGAAAACATTGTCGACGTGCTTTTGTACGTTAAATGCCGACCGGGTAACAGCCATCGGCTCCTCGCAGCAGTAACGCTATGAACATGTCACTGAAGTTTGCCGCATTATAGCTTCTGAATGTTGACAAATTTCATTCATATAGTGACGTTTTGTTTTGAAATTGGCCGCCAACTAGCGCTGAACCGGAAAAACAAATACAATTGCGTCTAACGAAGAGAGAAAAAGTGGGCGTGGTGAATAAGGTGAATAAGAGGTTCCCAAACTTTTCAGAGCAAGTACCACATCCATCAAACCAAATAATTTCCCAAGTACCACTTCCCACTGTGGTTACCAACTTGTTTTCCTCCATTAAAAAAAAAAAAAAAAAAATCACTGATTTAACCATACAATAAGCATCAGAAAGGCTAAATACTAATAGGCTACCATTGTGAGCCGGATCGCAAATGACCAACACATAAACATCTTATTTGCCGATAGGCTGATGGCAGTCCGCAAGGCTCTTGAGTACCACCAGGTGGAGCTTCGCGGACCCCCGGTGGTCCCCGGACTACAGTTTGGGAATCACTGAGTCTATAAAATGTCAGAAAATGGTGAAAAGAAGGCTCACCGAAAAACGAATCAATGTCAGTGTACATGTACTGTACGCAATAATTTGACCATCTTCAGCGCCGTTTACTTTGCCGTTAGCTGTCTTAATCCAGTTGATTTCAGAATAGTGCAGTCCATGTAAACGTAGTCTACAGACGGACAGAATCGTGTGCACCACACCATGGTAGAGAGACATCAAATTAAAGTGTAAAACCTCTTGGTACGTCACCTGGTATAGCACGTACCACAAAGGCTTAGTCCTTCGCGCGGGCCGACCCGGGTTCGAATCCGACCCGTAGTCCTTTGCCGCATGTCATCCCCTCTCTCTCCCCACCTTTCCTGTCTGCCCCACCGTCCTATCTATAAAAGGCAAAATGCCTAAAACAATAAAAAAGTAAAACCTTTCAGCTGTGTAAGTATGCCATTTCAATATCGCTTACTCCAACCGCAAGGGAACCTCCCACGCAGCAAGGGAACCTCCCACGCAGCAAGGGAACCTCCCACGCTTACCCCGCTAGCCGGACGCTTCTCGCTCATACTGAACATTAGCGCCCGGCGAACGTCAACGCATTTCCCATCAAACAATCGTGCCGCTCTCACGTCTAGGTATAAAAACCAACCCTTACCTGAGCCAAACACGTGAAGTGAAGACGCTATCCGATGGCCAACATCCTCTTCTTTTAAATACATATAGTTACTTCTTCCAAATTGTTGCATAAAATCCACTTTTCTGTCTTTGAAAAACCGAAAATGTAGGTGCAATACCATTCCGGAAGTGTGGGGGGGCATTAGTGAGTATACAGTGAGTAAACAGTGAGTCGTTGTTCCGGGTTGCTCCAGATCAACGATTTTCGGTTTTTCAAAGACAGAAAAGTGGATTTTATGCAACAATTTGGAAGAGGCACCTATATGTATTTAAAAGAAGAGGATGTTGGGCATCGGATAGCGTCTTCACTTCACGTGTTTGGCTCAGGCAAGTGTTGTTTTTTATACGTGAGAGCGGCACGATTGTTTGATGGGAAATGCGTTGACGTTCGCCGGGCGCTAATGCTCAGTATGAGCGAGAAGCGCCCGGCTAGCGGGGTAACTCCCACGCACGCTCTTTCGGTATAAAAAACAACCACAAGCCCTATTTAAAGGCAGGACAGAGGGTGCAGAGTGACCTGGGTAGATGAGGTCAGTGGTGTAGTCCAGGAGGAGGTGCAGGGACCTCATGTATTCGTACAGGTCCTCGAACACGGCCGTGCCCTCGCCCAGGATGCAGTCTCCAGAGAACACCGCCCGCTCCTCCTCCAGAAGCAGGGCCATGTGGTCGTCCGTGTGGCCCGGTGTAAACAGCACCCTGAAACACACAGCGCGCACACACACGTTTTCTCTTTCTTTCTTTTTTGTCAGGCTCATTTTTTGTGTTTGTTGTTGTAATACTCATTTCGGCCACAGGAGTGCACCAGTACCCCATGTTCGAAATAGGACTACAAGGATTCAAGGGACAGTAATGTTACATCACTTGCTAACACACAATATTATTTATTTATCTACCTTGTGTTTAGAGTGCATGGAGAATTTAAAACTCACCAGAAGAAAACATGACTGCAAAGGGGCCAATACCCCAGCTGCCTGGCCTCGCCCGCAGCCGCGTGGCCTCGCCTGCTCTATTGGCATGCGCAGATATTGCCCACTTGCTCCTTTTTATATAAGGAAGGATGGGCGCAGTTATGAAAATCGCCTGAGAGACAGATCCCGCCCACCCACCTAGACGTGCTACTGTGCGCCAATCGGCTCATACTACATCACAGTGGCTCGAGTGACATCACTGATGACATCACAACTGCCTGAGTGACATCAGAGTTGCGCAATCACAGTTGCTCGAATGACATCACTGATGACATCACAGTTGCTCGAGTGACATCACTGATGACATCACTTCCGTCACAAATCGTGACTGACACCACCACAGACACCTTCTTCTAATAGCTTTCCGCGGCACATTGCTGTATCTCACAGTTGGGGATCCAGCACAGACACCACCACCACCATAGGCACCAAGTGGGCTTGATTCCTAGGGTGGAGACTCTGGAGATGATGCGCCATGGCTGCAGTTATGGGAATCGCCTGCTCCGATTTTGGCTCCCTCTGTCTGGATGTTTGTGTACTGAGCTGACCTGAGCGTGGCGCCCTCTGTTAGGGATGCACCGATCCACTTTTTTCACTTCCGATCCGATTCCGATACCTGAATTTGGATATCTGCCGATACCGATATTATGCCGATACCAATATTTTTCTTGAATATACAGTATAGGCAAAGATTTGGCCAATTAAAGTTTTTTTTTTAAATATACCTTGCAAAAAGCAGACAAAATTAAGAAAATATACAAGGCAAAGAAGGATACTATTATACATTATTACACAAATTACGGCCAGCTGTGTGCTGGAATTGAAAAAAAAAAAAAAAAAAAAAATCCAATTCCGAGCCGATCCGATCCGTGAATTAGTGCCATATCGGCACCCGATACCGATATTGGATCGGATCGGCCCCATCCCTACCCTCTGTCTGGATGTTTGTGTACTGAGCTGACCTGAGCGTGGCTCCCTCTGTCTGGATGACGTCTCCGTCTGTTAGATAAGTGTAGCTCTTGTCTCCCATCGTCTCCTCTGTCCGGCCGGGGCGAGGCAGCTTGCTGACTTGGACCTGGGAACCTGCAGGAGGGAAAACACACACACACACACACACACAAAACTGTGATACAAAAAAAAAAGTTATGCCAATAGTGCTACCATTTTTACCAAATGTGCAAATTAACGAAAATAAATCAACGACAACCAAAAACCAGAGTCTACAATAGAAGTTTCAAGAACCCGTGGGTTGGAAAACACAATAACCACAAAAACATTAAATGAATCCAAATAAGAAAGCCACTAAAACTGTATTTTGGAGATCACTGTTGCTGATGGAGACAGTTGAAAGATAAATAAATACATGATAATGATGTGAGGGGAAAACATACAGTTACTGTATCAATGCACCAAAGATGGAGACGCATAAAACTAAAAACTCAAACTAAAAGGGATTGTGGGAGTTGTGCCCGTTTATATCATTGAAGATGTGCATTGTTTGTTCAACAGTTTCAGTACACATGTACTATATATATATACACATGTACTAATATATATAGTACATGTGTATATATATACGGTATATATATATATATATATATATACACGCATGTACTATATATATATACACACACATGTACAATATATATACGGTATATATATACACACACATGTACTATATATATATATATACATGTACTATTATATATATATATATATACACACATGTACTATATATATACACATGTACTATATATATATATATGTACTATATATATACTGTATATATATACACACATGTACTATATATATATACACACATGTACTATATATACACACATGTACTATATATATACACACACATGTACTATATATGTACTATATATATTTACACATGTACTATATATATATATACACATGTACTATATATGTACTAGCTCCTTTTTCTCTTTATTGTGACGCATAAAACAAAAAAACTTAAACTAAAAGGGATTACCACTTTAAACATACAAAACAAAGCCATGGAAACTTTCAGCCAAAATAAATACTCCCACCCCCCCCCCACCCCCCCCTTTTCACCGGTGATGTCTCTGCAGATGACCTCCACCACATCCCCCCCCCCCTCACCAGTGATGTCTCTGCAGATGTCCTCCACCACATCCCCCCCCCCCTCACCGGTGATGTCTCTGCAGATGTCCTCCACCACATCCCCCCCCCCCTCACCGGTGATGTCCCTGCAGATGTCCTCCACCACATCCCCCCCCCCCTCACCGGTGATGTCTCTGCAGATGTCCTCCACCACACCCCCCCCCCCCCCGGTGATGTCTCTGCAGATGTCCTCCACCACATCCCCCCCCCTCTCACCGGTGATGTCCTCCACCACATCCCCCCCCCTCTCACCGGTGATGTCCTCCACCACATCCTCCCCCCCCCCCCCTCCCCTCCCCTCCCCTCACCGGTGATGTCTCTGCAGATGTCCTCCACCACATCCTCCCCCCCCCCCCTCCCCTCACCGGTGATGTCTCTGCAGATGTCCTCCACCACATCCTCCCCCCCCCCCCCCCCCCCCTCCCCTCACCGGTGATGTCTCTGCAGATGTCCTCCACAACATCCTCCCCCCCCCCCTCCCCTCACCGGTGATGTCTCTGCAGATGTCCTCGACCACATCCCACCCCCCCCCTCACCGGTGATGTCTCTGCAGATGTCCTCCACCCCTCCGGTGTGGTCGTGGTGCCAGTGTGTCAGGACGATCTCCTGGATGCTGGTGTTGAACTGCTTCAGAGCCTGCTTCAGACTGCTGATGTACTCGGGCACGGCAGGCTCCCCGCTGTCTATCAGCACGCGCCTGCAAAACACACACATCTCATCCAAAGGCCTTATACCATACATGGGCAAACTACGGCCCGCGGCCCGCGGGCGCCACCTGTGTGGCCCGCGATGGAATTGCAAAAAAAAAAAAAAAAAAAAAAAAAAAAAAAAAAAAATTACACAGTGCACCTGAACGCAACATGCAAGATACCCGCTGAATAAGTGTCCAAATGTTCATGTCATTCTGGCCAATACTCCACTTCTGTTATAGCATTTCAGTCTGGAATATGGAATATCTTTCAATAATCTTTATGACTAAAAGGCTACATTGAATTAGAAATTTAAATAATTAACTCATTGGTTTTGGATTTATTTAGCTTCAAGACTGCATTTTTGTTCGTGTGACCCTCAACACAGGCTTTGATCATCCCGGGCCACTTACTGATACTTATGCTTAAATTAACCCACTCATATTCTGATTTATTTCAAGAAAAACATTTTGGCTAGTGGAAATTCTAATTGGCTGGTAACTTTAAAATTAACAGCCATATTGGCAGGTGGTCAAAAAAGTTAAAGGTGGTGACATAGGAGTGAGTGAGAAAAGGATGAAATATTGGTGGTTAAGACTGAATAATGACATCACAACTGTTAATTTAAAATGAGTTATTCCTCTAAACGTGGCTTAAAATGCACCAAATTTTTCATGCTGGCGCCGTTCGGCCCTCAGCAAAACCTGGTAGCGAGGACATTTTTTGTGGCCCTCTCTATCATCAAAGTTACCCATCCATGGGTTACGGCATGACAATATTTGTTCGGCCCCCGGCAACAATCTGGGTTTCTCATGTGGCCCCCCATGAAAAATAATTGCCCACCCCTGCCTTATACCATACATTTTATATGCATTACTACTCACTGTGTGATTCAATGCTTTTGCTGTTTCCCGCCGGTATTTAAGACTAGGGAACGATGAATGACTTTGTTAAAATAACTAAAATCTAATTATACAGCATTGTTTTTCAATTTTGAAACTATACTACAGGTATATTACTAACATAATATGAAAGTCAGTGAAACTGGAACAATGAGTACAGTTACTGATCATAATGATGACCTTTGACTTTAATGCTTTAGTTTAGAAGTAAACAGCTGAGACCGTTGAACCGATCAATCTATGGTGGACCGTTTAACAAAACTCCATACAGAGGGGCATATATCATGCATTAAAATCAAGTGCCACACAGTGACTTAACTAATAAAGTATGTAGTATGGTATCTTCTGCTAAATTCGACATATAAGTGATTCACCAAACAGCAATTTCAATCAAATCTCAACTTTTTACCTTACGGCCACTTGTCTTGTAGTCGTAACGTAGCCTACATGTGTAACGCTATTTCAATTCAATTCAAACTTTATTCCAGACACACAGGGGGTCCATAGAGTACATACATATTATCAACATCACACAACAAATTATACAGTTAAAAAATAAATAAGAGAGAAACAACATAAATAGAGGCTGACTCTCCAGTGTTTACGCAGCCTGGACGAGAACCGAAGACAGCTCTTACCAGGATTGACTATATCCTCAATAATGCTGTTCTGGGACTCATCCAGGCGAGACATGAATCCATACATAGAATGCCTTAAGAGAGCCTCACATGTGTGGATTCCACACGTCACAAACAAGTGACTGGCACTATGCCACCTAGGGACCCCAAGTAGAATCCTCAGGGCATCATTGTAGGCCACCTTAAGCCTCCGCATGCTACCTTTCTTATATGTGCACCATAAGAAAGCTGTATACATGGGAGTGCAGAAAGCTTTAAAAAGTGCACACTTGACAGGACCAGAACACATACTGAACCTGCGAAGCAACATATTAGCCTAAAGTTTGCGGCACTGTCTATAGATATCTCTATCATCATGGAGATTATCTGTGAAGATGTGGCCAAGGTACTTAATTTCCTGGCATACAGAAAGATGACTGTCAGATAGGTGAAAGGCTGGGAAGGCCAATTTCTTGTCCTCCTGGCTTCTCACTATCATGACACTACTCTTTTTTGCATTGTAAATTATGTCATGTTCATTGCCATAATTTGAGCACACTTTCAATAGTTGCTGTAGTCCTCCACTGTATGGACTCAGAATGACCAGGTCATCAGCGTACATAAGGTGATTGATGATAGAGTTACCCATAATTAGAGTTACCCCATTATTATTTAAAGTTAACATTGTATTGCGATACATGCTGACTAGTGTACTGAATGTATGCCGAATTGAAGTGTGGCTCCTACTGGTTCACAAATTAATACTACAGTTAATGTTCCAAAATGACTCAACTCCTAAATGAGATATCTAAAATAACATGACGATCAGGATAGAAACCGAGGTATCCCCCAATTATGTTCACAGAAAAACTTCAGACCAAACTCCATTCAACATTTTGGCAACACAATATCAGGCTCACCTGTTCCCAGTGCCGACCAGGTACGTGTTGGTTCCCTGCAGAGTCATCGGTCCTGGATTACAGCCTAAAACACGAACAACTCTGGAAGACAGCTGCTCTATGCGAGGAATAATGGCGCTCATGGCTGCACTCCAACACCCGACTATTATGAGCAATACAGCGAATACAAATACACAAAGAGACGGGTAAACAAACACTCCTATCGTCTGACCATGGTCTGAGTGTCTGACAGGCAGCGGCAGCAATGGCTGCCCCCACTCATACGGAAGCTGCTCACCGAAAACACAAGAGCAACTTCCTGTACCAGTTTTTCCAGAATAAAAGCATTCTTCAAATCCACAACACTCAATATGAATAGAGAAACTTAATTTTCCACCAAAAACAAACAATTAAGCAACCAATATGAATACAGAAACTTCATTTTCCACCAAAAACAAACAATTAAGCAACAAAATGCAATCTGTCTCTGCCAAGTTTTTAAAGGCCCATTCCGTTGGTTTTGGCGAGAAATAAATGTGCACAAAGTGTTTATTATTGGCACTGAGTGAATGCGCCTTGACGTCACTTAAAAATGGCGACCAGGGGCGTTTCTCTCCGACCAGCCGTTCAGAAGATACATGGAAAACCGCAGTTTCGAAGTGGATAGCATCTCCCGCCACAGCTAGAGGATGTGACGTCTCGCGCGTTCACGTCGAGCTTGCCTCTTGTCCTACGCTAACAGGAAATGGCTGAAGTAGCTTTTAACGTTACGCTCGTCGCTAGCTGCTAGCTAAAGGAAACAACAAACACAGACTCCAGAAAAAGTCCAGACTAAATAAATAAATATTTATCTAATGAAGCCCGTCTGGCCAGACAGCAGCAATGTGACCGACATCGGGGGGAAACTAGAGTCAGGACTGTGTTTTCGGTTCATGAAGGGAACTTGCTGCTTGTAGCTAGTGTAATGTGGTTTTGACCAGATAACGTTAGCTGCTTGCTAATGGATTTTCAAGATTCAAGATTTTTACTGTCACTCCGTAGTACAAGTATCTGACCACCTGGTCAGAAACTCTGCTAACATTACCGTCTTGTGTTAAGTAATGCAACCCTAACGTTACAACCGTTATGCTTATGGTCATGGAACATTATTGTTTGACTGCATTTAGCTGCGGTGGTGATTCGTTAGCTTGATGCTATACGCGGCTAACTAATAGATTTAGCTATATTTATAGAAATTACCACCAGCCCCACTAATAACGTTACTGTCTTGTGTTGATAATGAATCTAACAGTCGGAAATATGCCTAACGTTAGCCTACTGTCTGTTATGCTTACGGTACATTGTTTGACGGTAGGCTACCGTACATACAGGGGGAGCAGGCTATTTCCTGGCTTGTGCTAACATGAGTATCCACTTCCCGCAGCCAGCAGGCTCTGACTGCAGTGGGACTGCACATACTAGTAATGTTAGCTTGATGCTAATCGCGGCTAACTAATATTAATTTACATTTATAGAAATTACCACCAGCCCTACTAATAACGTTACCGTCTTGTGTGGATAATGAATTTAACAGTCCTAAATATGCCTAACGTTACTGTTATGCTTATGAAACATTGTTTGATTGTTCAGTTTGGTCAACTCCAGGCATTACCGTACATAAGGGGAGCAGGCTATTTCCTGGCTTTTGCTAACATGAGTATCGACTTGCCCGCAGCCAACGCAAGCCAAAACACGACCAAACATGCCACAATAACGTCCCCTAATTCATCCAGAATCCTTCCTGGGCATCTCGAGGCTGATCTGACCGATAAATTGTCCAGGTTGCCGTTTTCAAGTGACTTTTATGAGTTAACGTTACAAAGCAACGAACAGCTCTGCTGTTGCCAGGCAACTACTTGTGCGCGTGCGAGTATGGTGCCCGCGCGTCAGCTCGTTCACACGCTGCCTGCAGTTACACTAACGGCCACCGGCGTCAGTAATAGTGAGTTTTGACGGATTGGGCCTTTAAGATTTTCTTCTATTCTATTTTTCTAATTTCATTGAAAGTCCCCAGCCCGCTTCAGAGGCTTATTATATTGACTATAATAATAATAATAATAATAATAATATATATCACTTTTCAAAACCCATGTTACAAAGTGCTTTACAAGGCAGAACAATAAAACAGACAAGTCATAAAATGATCAGACACTAAAAGAAAGCATATTATAAAACAATTTGGTGTCTAAAAACGAATAGGCCTACAGCAGTAAAGGATACGAATAAGACAACAGAAACATTTGTAAAAGAAATAAAAGACAGTTCAAGAAATTAAAACTCAAGTAAAATCAGGAAAGGCTCGCCGATAAAAGTTTGTTTTAAATAGGGACTTGTTGCCTTAAGACACCACCAGGCAAAAGAAAACTCTGGAAGGTCCAAAACCACCTGGACTGAACTGTGACATAGGAGCTGAGCCTCGGCTATACAGATAGCCGGAGGTTTTCACCACCTTCACATCATCAAGGACCCCTAAACTGACCCCCATCTCATAAGATTTTGTCCCAGGGATCCCCATCTGATAAGATTTCTGCTTTTAGATGTTTTTATTAGAGAAAGTGTATGAAACCCATGACCAACACAGTCATACAGTGTCATTGTGTTACCTATGGATGGAATTATAGTTGAAATAAATTATTCATCACTCGCTGGAACCCCCTCAAGGACCCCTGGGGGTCCCTGAACCCAACTTTAAAACCCCACTGGCCCAGGCTACACAGATTTTTTTATTTTTATAATCAGAAGGAGCTGATGCACACCTTCAATCTCTTAAAGGCAGGTGCGTCGGAGATGCAGTACATAAGAGAGAAATAAAGAGGAGTCCCGCACACTGTCAATTACTTGCAAAAAAAAAACTTTAATTAACGTTTCGGTCTATCGACCTTCATCAGGTTAAAAATTTATTTTTATAATGAAATATTATTTTTCACAGATTACAGCATCATTATTTAGTTACAGCATGATGGTCAGATAGTAGGCATATGAATATGAACCTGGATGAATAAAAAGAGACGCGCAAAAAAATCATCCCGCATCCTGGTGGCCTCACCTGGTAGCACGCGTAGCACGGAGGCTTGGCCCCTCGCGCGGCCGACCCGGGGTTCGAATCCGACCTGCGGTCCTTTGCCGCATGTCATATCCCCACCTTTCCTGTCTGCCTACTGTCCTATCGAATAAAGGCAAAATGCCCCAAAAAATAATCTTAAAAATAATTACAATGATGCCTTTGATATCCTTCACAGACACATTAGAATGCTGAGGATATTTCCTACACACATGCATATACAGTTCTTAATGCACTAGATAGATAGATAGATAGATAGATAGATAGATAGATAGATAGAGAGATAGAGTAGCCTACTTGATTTATCCCAGAGGGGAAATTCTGAACTATTTATCCACACAAATCATTTTATCGCATAAGGGCTTCTGGAGCTTTCCAGGCTACACAGATTAAACATACACACGTCACCTGTCATTACTACTGCATAAGATGTATGTCGGAACACTGCTACAAACCTTAACATGCTGACATGTAGGCCACAGTGGTTGAAGAACAAATCCTAGCAGGGCCCCCCTCACATTTCATATTGTTTATTCTTATATATTTATATTTACTTCTATATATATTGAGCATACAACCTTATTGGTCGGTGTGGCGGGTAGATTCCCTTTCCTCCTCCACACAGGGAGGTCAGAGGTCAGGGGCTTGAGCCAGCAGGTTGAAGGACAGTCTCTCTTACCCTGAAAATAAATGTGTCGTCGGCTACACATGCAGCTCTGTCATTAGAATTGTAAACACAACTTCACCCGGGCTGGTGAGAACTGGAATAGGCCAAATTTATTCCTGTATCTATGATCTCCAAAAGTCCTGAAATAAACACAAAATGGCAGTAACAGAAACCAGACACTTGGTGGAGCCATTGCCAAATCTGATCATCACTGCATCATCTCTCACCTGACTTTACTAGTTCTTGGTAATGATGAGGATTCCTTACCAACCCCTCAGTCACAGTTCAACCTCAAATATCACTAGGACATTGCATAATGATGACTGATAGTGCTCTTTTAGAGTTTAAAGAGGTATTTTTTTCTACACCTCAGACCAAGTGAAATAAAGTCATTTAAAGCAGATATAATCACCTTAGCCCTCCAAATATTTTGGAGTCAAAACTGACTAATTTTGGACTTAAAGTGATAATAAGGAAGATTTTCATCTAAATAAATGTGTGTTACGTCACTATCTATCTGATAGTGAGTTAACACAGTGGTGATTGAGCCTATAGGGCTCATTGATGGAAGCCTTTGCATTTTCAGTATTGCAGCATTTATGAACTTGGGTGTCTGCGCGGTGACACAGGGTGGGTGGAGCTAACACAATAGACTCACTCTATTCATAGTATTCCCATTATGTCACAAGCATTTTCCTACCAATATGGCGCTACAATACACACAGCTCATTGGCTGTTTGTCACTTGATTGTAATCACCTGTTAATTGATTACAATCACCTGTTATTTTCCTACCTAGATGGCCGTGTGGTGATGTACAGTAACAGAATACTATCAATAGGTTCCTGACAACTCTTGTGTTAAGTAGGATAGGTCTCTGCTAGCATTACGGGTGGTTACTATGTGAGTAATGTCACATAATAACAGTGTGGATCTCACCTGCAATTACCACTCATCGCAATAGGTGTCACCCAAGAGAACAAAACTGAAATCTTCCGTATTATCACTTTAAAACAGCAGTGAAAACCACATCAATTAGACCAGGGGTTTTCAAAGCGGGAGGTGGGCCTCCCCAACGGGGGCTCCAAGCGGTTTCAGGGGAGACTCAGTGAGTGGAAGTGGAACAAATATTACATTCGTTGAAAAGGAGATCACATTGTATAATCTAAATTCCCTGCCCCGTTAAAAAAGACAAATGTAAAAAAAAAAAAATCTTCAGACTGTCAATACCTTGTCATTAAATTCTTCAACAAATATTACAACTCATTTACTTTTAAAATCTTTAGGCCCATACATGCACGGGAAGATGTTTTTCAATCGGAACATAACCAGAGTTAGACCAGATCTAAATTGGGTCCTCATTAAGCATGAATGAAATGCATATCTGACCAACTTGATGCTAACTGGTGGAGAGTCAATGACAAGAGTGAACTCCATGCTCCATGTTGTAACACACAGATTCAGGTTTATTGTCCAAACAGAAAGATGCAGTTTACAGGTTCTACACAGACAGACTAATCAGACTGACAGATAGTGAGACAGGAGTAGGGCTGAGTATCGTTTCAAAAAAATATGATACCAGTACCAATAACAGTACCCTTAATGTCATACCAATATCAAGAGTACTTCATTCAATATATATTTTTTTTTTCTTGCCATCTCGGCACGCTGAACTGTCAACTACTAGGCTACAGCCCGCAAATAACCAACACATAAACAGACAATCTTATTTGCTGATGGGCTGATGGCAGTCAGCAAGGCTCTTGAGTACCACCAGGTGGAGCCTCGCAGACCACCAGTGGTCCCACAGTTTGGGAATCGCTGCCTTAAAGGTATTGAATAGCGATACCCAGCCCTAGACAGGAATGAAGCTGCATTTTCAACTTTTTTTTTTTTTTACTACTTAACGTAGTGAACTTTCACCCCAGAGCATCAGAATATTGTGCTAACGAGAGTCAGCTGGCTTCATATGGATGTTTTACAATATATTGTAAAATGCAATATAATATATTGTGAAATCAAAAAATGCATGGGTGTCAATGAAAAACAAAACAAAAACAAGAACAACCCTTTTCCTCAGCTCCTAAAAAAGATGAGTTGTAGGAGTACGAGCTGCCTTTGGGACATTGACATGCTACTACTGAATTAAGAAAGTCTGTCTGTCTTTTAATAGTGATGAAAATGACGCCATGATGTCTATGAAGACGGATATGCTTCAGGGTTTGGGGCCCAGAGAGACATTACATTTTTCAAATTTGTCTTTAAAAAAATGGGGGGGGGGGGGGGGGGGGGCAAAATGCTTGAGAACCCCTGGTATGCTCACTAACTTTACAGGTCTCTGCCATGGGGAAAACAACTGGACACTTATTACATTTTGGCATAACACTCGCCCCACAATTTGAATCATCACAAGTGACCGATGTCCTGGGTTTTCGATTGGTACGGGACATACAGACCTTCTGGAAATAGTAGAAACATATTGAATTTGAAACAAGCCGTCTTCACATTCAGCCAAACCCGTACCGTCTGTACACACACAGATATACAACAAATCTAGCAAATTAGCCCTCGCTGCTGTACCGTCTGTCCAAAACACCAGAACCATACATGCAACCTGGACACCCAGAGTCTTGTCAGTCTGATGTCCAATAAGACTCTGGGACACCCAGAGTCTTGTCAGTCTGATGTCCAATAAGACTCTGGGACACCCAGAGTCTGTCAGTCTGATGTCCAATAAGACTCTGGGACAGACGGGCTGATATCTCAGGGTTTTTCCGGTGTAGAGCGGGCGTCCACGACAAGACTTCCGTCATTGTTCACAGTTATCCGTACTCATAGAGATATGCTGAGATGAGTGGTCTGGACCTGGGGAGTGCTGCGATTACTCTGGCTGGCTTGACACCGGAGGGGGCGAGGCGAGCTGAGCTCCAGCTCCGAGAGGAACCACGCGCAGCGAGCATAAACGTGAGGACAGGGACTCCTGCCAACGCAGACTTCCGAATGGAAGTATCAACGAGAAGGATCCTCCAAAAAACATCTGAAGCCTGCAAGACCTCCTCCGCCGCTGCAACCACACTGACGAGGAGCCCAAGAGAAACGGGGATAGAGCAATTGCTCGAGATTGTTCCACCTCCACCAACAGAAGGAAGAAGCGGCCAAAACCCAGCTGGATGAAGTGGGCGGATTCCAAGGAAGAATATCTTACACTGCAAAGCTCTCCTGTGGCCCAGACAAAGTTTGGACTGTTCCTGGTTTTGCTGCAATGTAGCCACAATACTAAAGAGACTAAACCTCAGAGGTTCTATAGTTGGATCCTTTTTTAGTAAGAGTGCTGTGAGAGTTTTGATTTACCGTAAATTCCGGACTATAAGCCGCACCTTTTTTCCCGTTTTTTGGCCCCTGCGGCTTATATAACGGTGCGGCTTATCTATGGATTTTTTCAAAAAAAAAAAAAAAAAAAAAAAAAAAACTCTCTTTTTTAGCACTCTTTCTAACTATAAATCCACTTCTGTTTTAATTTCCTCTCTTGCCCTCTTTTCACCACACTGTATGACACTGTATGACACTGTATGACACTGTATGACACTGTGTGCACTGTAAATAACAACACAGGTGGTGTTGTGTTATGTTGTTTTGTTGAAATGTTAATAAATGGGAGCATTACATATGGTAATTAAACATTAAAACACAAAAAAAAAAAAAAAAAAAAAAAAACCCATTAAAACACCCGCGGCTTATAGTCCGGTGCGGCTTATATAAGAAAAAAATAGTCAACTTTGAAGGTGCGGCTTATACACCGGTGCGCCTTATAGTCCGGAATTTACGGTAGTTCATAATTGCATGTTGATACTCACTTGAGGGACAACAGATGTAAAATAGCCTTCTGCCTAACTGGTGCATTTGCATTTTATGTTAATGTGCACTGTCCCTGTTCACTACAGGTCCGTGTACTGTTTAGAGTTATTTATTATATATAATAACTGACACACTGCAGGTCTGTGTACTGTTTATTTATTATATAGCGCGACTCCAGTCAAATCTGCTGCAGTGCTTGAAAAGATGCGGTTAGTCTTTGAATGGGATGATCCAACAAGTATGAACGTACAGTTCAAAATGCTTAACTCTTCAGAATTTTGCACGGGTGTTCTGTTCATCCCAGAGTGTCGTTTTCTTTTTGTTGAAATTAATATTTTCTTGTCTACAACTTTATATTGTGCGTTGATATTTTGACGAGACCGTTTGATGTTGCAAAATGACCAAGACTAAAACTATCCACTCCACTTTTGTGTGCTTATGAGTATCGATCGGCATTTTACTTCTTCTAATCATATCACAATATCATGAGTTCGGCTATATTGAATTATTTATATTTTATTTGCGTTTTGTTGTTTCAAACCCAACATTTACTGCAGCTTTTTCGTTTTGGTGGCGAGATTTCATTGAAAGGAATTGTTGGACAATTGTTGCCGTTTTACTCGGGACTTGAATGAACCACAGACTATTTTGAGTCATGTAAAAAAAACATTATTGAAGTGAAGAATGCTGAATTGATGTTTGTACATTTTGACTCGAGATGTCTTAGAACATATTTTTTTTCACCTATAAAAACGATTTGACCCCCCCCCCCCCCAAAAAAAAGGCATCTGGACCTAAAACATCTACAAAACGTATATCGATTGATCAAACTCCAACGCCGTTCTTGCGTCAATCGGTCTGCAAACGACGGCGGCGGCGCTCGGAAGCCTTGGCGTGGAAGCCTTGGCGTGGACGCCTTGGCGTGGAAGCCTTGGCGTGGAAGCCTTGACGTGGAAGCCTTGGCGTGGAAGCCTTGGCGTGGACGTCTTGGCGTGGAAGCCTTGGCGTGGAAGCCTTGGCGTGGACGCCTTGGCGTGGACGCCTTGGCGTGGACGCCTTGGCGTGGACGCCTTGGCGTGGAAGCCTTGGCGTGGAAGCCTTGGCGTGGAAGCCTTGGCGTGGAAGCCTTGACGTGGAAGCCTTGGCGTGGAAGCCTTGGCGTGGAAGCCTTGACGTGGAAGCCTTGGCGTGGAAGCCTTGGCGTGGACGTCTTGGCGTGGAAGCCTTGACGTGGAAGCCTTGGCGTGGAAGCCTTGACGTGGAAGCCTTGGCGTGGAAGCCTTGGCGTGGACGTCTTGGCGTGGAAGCCTTGGCGTGGAAGCCTTGACGTGGAAGCCTTGGCATGGAAGCCTTGGCGTGGACGTCTTGGCGTGGAAGCCTTGGCGTGGAAGCCTTGGCGTGGACGCCTTGGCGTGGACGTCTTGGCGTGGACGCCTTGGCGTGGAAGCCTTGGCGTGGACGCCTTGGCGTGGACGCCTTGGCGTGGACGCCTTGGCGTGGACGCCTTGGCGTGGAAGCCTTGGCGTGGACGCCTTGGCGTGGACGCCTTGGCGTGGACGTCTTGGCGTGGAAGCCTTGGCGTGGACGCCTTGGCGTGGACGCCTTGGCGTGGAAGCCTTGGCGTGGAAGCCTTGGCGTGGACGTCTTGGCGTGGAAGCCTTGGCGTGGACGTCTTGGCGTGGAAGCCTTGGCGTGGAAGCCTTGGCGTGGACGCCTTGGCGTGGACGCCTTGGCGTGGACGCCTTGGCGTGGACGCCTTGGCGTGGACGCCTTGGCGTGGACGTCTTGGCGTGGACGCCTTGACGTGGACGTCTTGGCGTGGACGTCCGCTCTACAACAGAAACCCCAAAGCGATTCATCGTCAGACCGATAAGACTCTGGGTTCCCAGAGCCATACGTGTAGACAGTTTGGTCAGGTGGTATAGTTTTGTTCGCCATGTAAAGACGTCAAGAAGGGACAGCTCCTTCTTATACATCTAGGAGGTGGTGGCAGCAAATATCTAAATTCACCTACGTCCTCGTGAAGATCACCATGGTGTCATTCTCAACATCTGCTGCTGCTGCTGCTGCTGCTGGTGGTGGTGAGTCACTGGTTATTCAACAGCAAAGGAGTAGGATTGTGACGTTTAATGTTTAACACTCATATAACTGATGGCCAAACTGTCCATGTAGGGCTCTGCATGCAAGCAAAGAAAAGAAAAGAAAAAAAACACGCTCACAGACAGACACACTCCTTCCGCTCCATGTTACAAAAGACATTTATAAAAGGACAAGCCATAGAGAGCAGCCACGGATATCACACAGACAGTTTGTCTGTTCCTACAAGGCAACAGATCAGGACAACAGCTGGTAGACTCTCCGTTACATTCCAGGGCTGAAATCAAAATGTCAAATATATATGTCAAATATGATTTAAGAACACAGCTGAAACCCTGTCGGTGGCGTGTGGCTGGACTGTTGTCATGCATTCACATTGTCAGCAACACGAACAGGTGAGCAGAAGGTGCACTTCACTTCCTATTAGGCTTTTCACACCGCGCTAACGTAGCCCCTTTTCACCAGGTTAAACTAAAGCCAGGGCTGTACGATTCACACTGCAGTTCTACTAGCCCAGGGCTGTACGATTCACACTGCAGTTCTACTAGCCCAGGGCTGTCGGAACCAGATACAGCTAAATGGTTTCCAACCTCAAAGCTTGGCCGCATCTCTGGCCCCGTTTCACACTGGCAACTTTGACACCCGTGTTTAGAGGAAAAGCTGCTCCAGAGCAGGGCCAGCTAGCCCCAGGCTAAAGTCGGGGGTTAGCCCACTTTGGAATGTTCCGGGATTGTGCAAGTGTGAAAAGCTTTCTTAGCCTGGGGCTAAGAAAGTTAGCCCCTAAAGTTAGGCCCCAGGCCAAGAGCATCACTGAGCCCTGGCTAAGTGCAGTGTGAAGCGGAGCTACCACGGGAAACGTGGACATTTAGCCTAGCTGGTTGGACGAACGAAAGTTGACGGCGGTGGCCGAACATTTCAGTCGTTTGCCGTCAACAGCCAAGCAGATATCCCTGCTTCCTCGTTTCCCTGCCGGTGTGATTCTGTTTCCTGGTTAAGTGCAAAACGGACGACTAGTTCATTCCAGCGGCAAAAAAAAACAATGCATCCGTGGTCGGGGGTTGATGGCAAGCTTGAAAGTAATTTTGAGTGTTTTTCTTGTTATCTAGTCATCAAAACTATGTCAAATTACGAAAGGTGATAGCAAAACAGTCAAAAATATGATTTGCCTGGCTTCGCCGCCTGACTTTCTCCCCCGTGGGAGATGGAATATGACGCTCCGCAGGGCGTGGAGCTTCCGTTCCTAACCACGACCCATATCCAAACCCCTAACCCCAACCGTGTACATTCAAACACCACCTACAAGGGTACCGTGTGCATCCTCATCCGCCACCAAAGGTACGCAGATCGACGCAGTGTGCGCGACGACGTGTTGGAAAACGGACCGGAAATTTGGGAAGTTGTTTTTCCAAACTCGGGGGGGAAAAAGCCAGGAGGCTGTGTGAATCGACCCTGACGCTCGGCGAGAGTGTAAAATGGAGGCTTATAGTCCAGCGTCTGTTGTCCTGATCCGCTGCCTTCTTCTACTACAGAGAGAAAATAGAAAGAGACACAGAGAGAAAGATACACAGGGGGAATATAAAACAAAAAAGTTGTTTTTTCTTTTTACAAGAGTCCGTTTGAGGGTTTCAGCGAGCGACCGCCCTCCTCCTTCTGATACACACATTCTCCCTCCGCCTGCTCTGTGTGCATAGGTGTAGCCGCCATACAAGTCCCACTGTGTACTTTCTATGTATGTGTGTGTGTGTGTGTGTGTGTGTGTGTGTGTGTGTGTGTGTGTATGCATGTATGAGTGTGTTGGTATGCGTGTCTACTTGTGTTCTTTAGTAGGGGCAAAGTAGAGCTCCATGGGCTTGTTGACCTTCCAGTACTTCTCGCTGACCAGCTCCAGGGAGAACGAGCCGTTCAGGACCTGAAAACACAGTTTACAGTTCAAGCATTAAGCAGCATTTGTTTTTTCTTTTCTTTTCTTTTCCTGTATCTGAGTTTGTTTGTTTTTTGTTTTTTTTCTGTGTTCTAAAAAATGTTAATTGCTAAATAAAAAATATATACCGTAAATTCCGGACTATAAGGCGCACCGGTGTATAAGCCGCACCTTCTAAGTTGACTATTTTTTTCTTATATAAGCCGCACCGGACTATAAGCCGCGGGTGTTTTAATGGTATTTTTTGTTTTTTTTTACAGTGCACACAGTGTCCGCGGTGTGGTGAAAAGAGGGCAAGAGAGGAAATTAAAACAGAAGTGGATTTATAGTTAGAAAGAGTGCTAAAGAAGAGAGAATTCCGTTTTTTATTTTTTTATTTTAGTTACTCACAGTACTATTGACCAGTCCAACTCAAAAGATATTCGGCAGTTTCACTTTGAGCTCTTGTTCCGCCGCTGTCCATCAATGGTTATGACGAGTCTCGCTGGGTACAGTACGCCAAAGCGATATCCATTGACTTTAACCTTTTCGATTATGCTGTTGTATGTTGCGCGTTTCTGTTGCACCAACGCGGAGAGGTCCTGCCGGACGAAAAAGCGCGTACCCTCCCAGGTGAGGGGCTTCTTCCCCGCAGCCTGGAGGATGAGTTGACGGTCGGGCCAGCGGAGTAGGCAGATGAAGATGGCCCTCGGTGGCAGGCCGGGGTCTGGACGTGGCCGAGGCGCCCGGTGTGCCCTGTCCACCTCTGGTGGTTTCTCGCCTTCCTTCAGGTCCAGGATGTAACACAGGATTTTGCCACGAAAGCGTCCATGTCACCAATCTCAGCTCCCTCTTTTACATTGATCAGGCGAATGTTATTTCTTTTACTCCTGCTGATTAAGTCATCAACCTGCGTGTGCAGGGTTTCGATTTGTCTTTGCATTTTATCCACTTTCGGACTCACTGTGTTGTTTTTGTCCTCCAGTGCGCTGATGCGCTTTTCCGCATTAGAAACTCTGTTCGCTTATTTTCTTTAGTGAGTGAGTGGATGGACTTCTGCACGTTTTCAAACTTGTTTTCAAGCTGCTCAAACCTCTGAGCGATGTCGGACTTAATCGATAGTGTTTCACGGAGTAAAAGTTTAGCCCAAGCCGTGTATCTCCAGCCTCCAGCAGGTGAGTCATTTCCTCATTCATGGCGGTGATTGCTTCGTCTTTTTCTTTCTGCTTACCTGTGTTGTGTTATGTTATGTTATGTTATGTTGTTAAAAGAGGGCAAGAGAGGAAATTAAAACAGAAGTGGATTTATAGTTAGAAAGAGTGCTAAAAAAGAGAGATTTTTTTTTTTTTTTTGAAAAAATCCATAGATAAGCCGCACCGTTATATAAGCCGCAGGGGCCAAAAAAGGCCAAAAAACGGGAAAAAAGCCGCGGCTTATAGTCCGGAATTTACGGTATATACTGTATATATATAAACAAGGCCAGGTCGAAACCTGGCATAGCCCCGGTGCATGGTATCGTCACGCATTTTTTCCAAAGGTGGGTTGTATCATTTTAGATAGTTATTGTCATGCTAATGCCTGTGCAAGTGGTCATTTTTCTGATCAGTTTGTTTTTAAGTACTTATTTGACATATAAAAAGGGATGATTGACAGCTGTGGCAGCCAGTCTCAAGCCATCATCTACATGCTACAGGCTCTTCACCTTATAGATCTGTTTTAGATAGAGAAGACACTGCTTGGTAAAACAAAAGGAAGACACTGCTTGATCTGTCTACCAGACTGTATATCGATGGACCGCAATAAAAAGGACATTGTTTTGAGAAAGCTGCGGGAAGTTGGTTGGGGACTTAAGTAAGTTCAGAAAATAATGTGTTTTATTAGTTACTCCAGCTACGTTATCGTTTATTTTAATACACAATGGTTTTAATGGAAGCAGACTAGCATTAACCGCTTGTCTGTTTTGCCGGTTTTTGTCGGCTTCATATTACTCTAACCTAACAACCGATAACGATAGCTGGAATAACACAATAATAGACACATATTTTCAGAACTTACCAGGCTTTCCAACTACCTGCATATGCCAGGAAATGTGTTTTATAATGTTAACTCCCGGGTCTAACCATAACATGGGGCCTACACAAGTGTACACAACAACCAGCCAATAGCTAATCGCTAACGCGTTAGCGTTAGCTTACAGACACTGGAGGTTTTATTTTTGGTATTAAAGCAATAAACGTTTTTATATAGATATCTCAGGGAAGTGCTTTGACTGTGGGGATGTTCGTTCAATCTTCACAAGCTCCTCTCTTAGCTGGATATACAGAGAAGAGACCAGGCAGGCTGGCTAACATTGTGTAAAACAGAAGGAACACACTGCTTTATCTGTCTACCAGACTGTATATCGATGGACCGCGTTAGCTAGCTAATTAGCCATGTTAGCTGCCTCAGTAGGTAACGTTAGCCTATAGAGAGTATTTATCTGACGTTTATGTTAGCTACTCCTCAAACCTGCGGGTGATAATGGTTTATGCGATGCGATGTATGTTGAAGCAAGACAACGTTTTAATGTACCTTGAATTTGACAAATTACGACGGGTCGTGCTCACGCAGATCTAAGCCCTGGCCATCCTAGGCTCAACGCGAGACTCATCAGTCATTCGGATGAGTCTTGCGTTGAGGCTATGGCCATCTGTATTTTTACAAACGCCGAAATATTCCCATACAGCCAACGTTTTTAGATGGGGGAAAGTTCAGGGGGGTCCTTGCGTTCTCCTGCTTTATCACACACATGATTGTAAACACACAGGGACAGCTCCTCACAGCTCCTCTCTACTGTGCGTCTGGCATGCAGCAAGGGGGAGGGGCCGCGTAAGCTGCATTCTGCAAAGCGACCTGGGCACGTTGTTTTGGGGAAACAGCTGATACCGTGAGGAAGGTATGACGGCAAATCTTAGTGGGGCAGCGGCGCCCTCTAGTGGCCGGCCGCCATTTAGTCGGCTAAAACGGTGCATAATAGTCTTGGCGACATGCGGGAATGTAAGGCCCCTGGTGCATTACCAGCACCGGGGCCAAAAATAAAAATAAAGCATTAAAGGGATAGTTCAGTTTGTTTGAAGTGGGGTCCTATGAGGTACTCTCATACAGTCAGTGCACTGGGTAAAGCACTCTGGACGCATCGTGCACCGAGATAGGAGAACTGCACTCCAGCTGCAACAGGTACAGAGAGCTGTCTGCTGAGTGTGATGGGGGCCAAGAGCAAAAACATACAAAACAACAGAAAGAATACATAAAGTGCTTCCATACTGCTCACCTGGCATAATGCAAGTCTCCACAAGCCCTGTGATGCCAAGTTGACTTGAAAATATGTCATTTACACCCTGTTTTTAGCTGAAATCGTCACTGGAGCTAGCAGCTGAAAGTTCAACAACTAGGGTACAACCTTGCTACAGTGACGATTTCAGCTAAAAACAGGGTGTAAATGACATCTTTTCAAGTCAACTTGGCATCTCAGGGCTTGTGGGAGACTTGCATTATGCCAGGTGAGCAGCATGGAAGCATTTCATGTATTCTTTCTGTTGTTTTGTATGTTTTTGCTCTTGGCCCCCATCACACTCAGCAGACAGCTCTCTGTGCCTGTTGCAGCTGGAGTGCAGTTCTCCTATCTCGGTGGGCGATGCGTCCAGAGTGCTTTACCCAGTGCACTGACTGTATGAGAGTACCTCATAGGACCCCACTTCAAACAAACTGAACTATCCCTTTAAGCAGCATTCCCTGCTGTACAATTCCACACATTTTCCAAGTCTTCCTAAAAGCAAATCAAATGAACAGTTTAATTTCCACTCTGTTTGAAAGCCATCGAAAGCAATGGAAAACACATTGTGCTGTGTTCCTGTACTCACCCATGATGGAAAATCACAGATCTGATTAAATAAATCCCCTGTCTTAGTTTACCTCTCTCTAGATGCCCTTTTAGACTGGCCAAAAGAGCCACTAGTATCCACAAACTACTGGATGTTTCTTCGGTCTAAAAGTGACCAAGCCGATCAGTTTAGGGTTTAGGCGATAGAGCGAAGCCTATAGCAGCCTAGAGTTTGGTTTTATTTTCACCAAATTACCGCTTGTTAATATCAGCCAGGGTTTTGCGTCGCAGTCGTTGACTGACAGGTGATATATATAGCATGCTTGGCACATATGGAAATGTCGGTTGGGATCTTGTGGATACAGAGCAAGTGGAATGACAGCAAATCGGTTCAGATTTGGGGATTTCAGAGCAGTTGAATGACGGACAGGTCTGTTATAAGAACTTCAGATGCGTGCTCACTAGGGTCGTGCCGAGTGGCGATCGGATCGTATGTTGCCGACTCAATGGCTGAAATGACGATTGATTTTCCATAGCCCCCGCCCCCCGTGTGTGACTGCTCCCTGACCCCGCCCCCCGTGTGTGGCTGCTCCCTGACCCCGCCCCCCCGTGTGTGTGGCTGCTCCCTGACCCCGCCCCCCTGTGTGTGGCTGCTCCCTGACCCCGCCCCCCCGTGTGTGTGGCTGCTCCCTGACCCCGCCCCCCTGTGTGTGGCTGCTCCCTGACCCCGCCCCCCCGTGTGTGTGGCTGCTCCCTGACCCCGCCCCCCTGTGTGTGGCTGCTCCCTGACCCCGCCCCCCCGTGTGTGTGGCTGCTCCCTGACCCCGCCCCCCCGTGTGTGACTGCTCCCTGACCCCGCCCCCCCCGTGTGTGGCTGCTCCCTGACCCCGCCCCACCGTGTGTGTGGCTGCTCCCTGACCCCGCCCCCCCGTGTGTGACTGCTCCCTGACCCCGCCCCCCCCTGTGTGTGGCTGCTCCCTGACCCCGCCCCCCCGTGTGTGGCTGCTCCCTGACCCCGCCCCCCCGTGTGTGGCTGCTCCCTGACCCCGCCCCCCCGTGTGTGGCTGCTCCCTGACAGCAGAGATGCGACGCAGCAGTTTGACTGAGCAGAGTGTGTGTTGATCAGACCAGACCCTTAACAAACACTACTAGCCTGCTGCATTCAAACATGTTTCTGATGTCCGCAACGAGCCCCGCCACCAAAATCTTTAATTACAAGTCTCCCCCCGTCCCCCTATCCGTCTCATCTTCTCTTCTCATTCTCCACATGCCACGTGCAAAACTACTCTGTGCTCAGCTCCATAAGAGTAACGTTATATGTAGATGTAGGCACTAGGCAGGCACAACGACCGATGAATTAAACGTTGTTGGACCGTAGTTTTGCGCTTGCGATGACATCGTACATTGGCGATGTCAAAGGGTGGCGATTGGATGATCTGACTGAGGTCAAGATCGCGCAACTCTAGTGTTCACTGCATGCTATGACGCGCTGTGTCCGTTATTCGTCATTTGTCTAATGACTTGACGGACCTGTTAAAGCCCCGCCCCTCCAGTCAGTTGGGTTACTTTTAAGCTATTTCATGTGTAGCCGTGTTTCTTTCCTGCTCTGCTAATTAGCCAAAGTGTTCGCCGCTGTATTTTGTTGACAAATAACCTTATTTTGGGCTCAAACTCTTCAATTGGCTCACGTGCTAGAAGGGGGTGCTGACGTCACACTTTGTCAACGCTCACGTATCACGTATCACCTGTCATATAAATAATATACAATATATTATAGTGAATACAATCTGCCATTAGCTTGGGTTAGCTACGTTTTGCTAACCTAGTTCGTTCTGGCTCAAAGCGCCGCGATAGTCACTTTTAACCAGCTCGGGTTACGCTTTTTCAATTTCTTTTTGCTTATTATGCCCACCAGCTTTGATATCTGTTGGCTGGTTATGCTGATATTTACAACAATATGTGGCTTCTGGGTGAACGTTTAGCGGAGTTGAGGCAGCCATACTGTTTCAGGTCTGGCCGGCTGGAAGGGAGACGGAGATCGTATTGAAGGTAGGAGCGAGGCTCGGCCAAAACACACAGGACGCGGAAGCGCAGCGCAGAAGAAGAAGAAGCAGCAGAGCGAACGGACATTAGGCTATTAAACTTCACAAGCGCAGCTGGGAATATTTGCTTAACTTTCAAGTGGGAGAAAAGGTAAGAATACATGATTGTTAACGCTAGTTACCTGTAGCCTTGATGGGAGAACTGAAAAGCCCTTGCCAGTGTTCTTTTAAGAGGCTACATGGCGTTAAGTCTAAGGCAGCGTGTACCAAAGTCGACGCTGCGCGCGGCACGGAGAACCCTGAAGCTTGCATTTCGGGTCGTTCCGTTTGATTGAGCGGTCATAGAAACATGGTTGGTGCAGGGCATTTACGGCAACATGGAGATTATGGGCTACAACCTGCTATCAATTGTTGAGCTCAATAAACACAGATCTAAATAGAGAGGCAAAGTGACCGCCTACTTCCTGCTTCAGCACTGGACCAGAGATTTTCATCCACCATTTATTTTCCCAAAGAGATTTCGTAAAATGCTTATAAAAATAGTTTTACTTCGTCAAACCAAGCGGTTCAGCTATATTTAGAATCGGGAGAGACAATAGAACATTTCACTCGGACCAAAAACGACATAGAAAAAATATTTTCTTTAAATCCGAAATTTTTTTACGTTTTGGTCAGAGTGAAATGTTATGCGATCTCTCCTGTTTCTAAATATATCTGTACAATTTGGTTTGAACCAGTAAAACTCTTTTTATAAGCCTTTTAGGAAATGTCTATGGGAAAATAAATGACGGATGAAAATCTCTGGTACAGTGCTGAAGCAGGAAGTTAAATCTCTGGTACAGTGCTGAAGCAGGAAGTAGGGGGTGACTTTGCCTCTCTATATGTGACCGGAGTTGATTGTCGTTATTCCCAGAATTGTCCGGGAAACTGAAATCATGCACGTTGTCCGGCACCGTTCTTGTCTAACGTAAAACGCTGGTGTGTGTGTGTTATAGGGCTGTCACTTTTTCCCCAAATAAAGTTCGAACGCACTTTAATTGCCCGCAAAATGTTCAAATATAAGTTTTTTGGTTAATTTTTTTTTTTTTTTTTTGCAGGCCAGGCCACCGGGCATCGGCCCGACGTGTTAGCTTGGACGCTCACAGTCACAACACTGCCTCACAAACTTGGCTGCATCCAACTCGAGACAACTTTTCAGACCCTGGAGACAATCTTTCTCAGAAGAGACTAACGCGACAAATCTGGAGACTTTTTCTGAAAATGGGATTAACATTACCAGCAAGCAGCAGTTGGTTAATTAAAATATATATATATATAAAAAAAAATCGAACAGGTCAATTACACATTCGAACATGCCCTCCTCCCCCACATTCAAAGTTAAATTCGAATTTCGAATAAAAAGTGACAGCCCTAGTGTGTGGGTGTGTGTGTGTGTGTACTCACAGTGAACTGGTTGGCAGCGGTGGGGATGTAGATTGTGTACTGTTTCTCCGAGGCTGCCTCCACGTTGACAGGACTGGCCTCAGCGTTTCGTCTGAGCTCCTCTAAAGCCAGGCGCACCGCAAGGTATTTAGACAGGTGGTCCACTGTGGCGTTGCCTGACGTTTTGATGTAGCGAGGGACAAACTCCACGCTGTGGTGACACAGTCAGACACACACACACACACACACACACACACACACAGTCAGACACACACGTACGCACACACACACACACACACACCCACAGGAAACTCACTAAATACACAGGTAGACATACACACAGTATATTTGTATGTTCTGGTTGTGTTATCAGGGTTCCCACACCTTCTTCAACATCGAATCCAAGGACTTTCAATTCCCCAAATTCAAGGAGCCAACACAGCCTAGTTTGAGACGTGGATCAAGGTTCATTACTGTTACAACACTGAGTCTTTATACTCAGAACCAGCAGAAGCTGACACAGACCAGTAAAGAGAGAGAGGCTTGAATGTGTGAACTGTGCTGTGTTAGACAGCAACGCTGGTTACAGAATATTTTGCTCTCGCTTGTGGAGAGCTGGAGGCGGAGTGACATGTGAGTGAGGTGCCCCCTCCTAAACCCTCCATTCAAGCACTCTCAATGATGCACGTCTATTTTCATCAACTTTTAATGCAACTTTTAAACTTTTAATGCATTTGTCAAATTCACAAACTTTCATGGATTTCAAGGACCCGTGGCGACCCTGTGTTATGTTGGTTAGGTATTTAATCATCGTAATTGATTGGATTTATATAGCGCTTTTCAAGGTACTTAAAGTGCGTTACTTTACATAATGTGTGTGTGTGTGTGTGTGTGTGTGTTTAGCACGCTCACCACACATCAGCTATCACAGTGGAGAGTAGAGGACTGAATGTGCCAATTAGATACAGAGGGATGATTAGGTGGCCATGATTGAAGGAAGGCCTGTTTGGGAATTTCACCAGGGCACCGGGGTTACACCCCCCAGGGCGCCGGGGTTACACCCCCCAGGGCACCGGGGTTACACCCCCCAGGGCGCCGGGGTTACACCCCCCAGGGCGCCGGGGTTACACCCCCCAGGGCGCCGGGGTTACACCCCCCAGGGCACCGGGGTTACACCCCCCAGGGCACCGGGGTTACACCCCCCAGGGCGCCGGGGTTACACCCCCCAGGGCACCGGGGTTACACCCCCCAGGGCGCCGGGGTTACACCCCCCAGGGCGCCGGGGTTACACCCCCCAGGGCACCGGGGTTACACCCTCCAGGGCGCCGGGGTTACACCCCCCAGGGCATCGGGGTTACACCCCCCAGGGCATCGGGGTTACACCCCTACTCTTGTAGAGTCGGGACCTCGGTTTTACGTCTCATCCAAAGGACGGGACAGAGTCCCTGTCGCTGCGCTGGCTGGTGCATTGGGGAGATTATTCAAGAAAGCAGAGGGAAGAGCACCTCCTACTGGTCCTGCAACACCACTTCCAGCACCAGGTGGTCTCCCATCCAAGGACTACCCACCATCAGGCCTGCTTAGCTTCCCCAGCAGGCCGGCCATTTCACGCAGGAGCCACAGTGCCGACAATGTGCGTATGTAAATATGAACGTAAATTCATATTTATCATCCACAGAACACTTCACCACTCATGTACATATTGTATATATTGACTCGATTTGATTCGATTTGATTGCACTTGCAACCTTGCGATTGCCGTTCGTTATCTTCCTACTTCTTATCCCTGTATATTGATGTGACCGCTACGCTGCATACAGACACTAAGACAAATTCCTCGTATGTAACTTGCATACTGTGGCAATAAAAGTGATTCTGATTCTGATGTTTGAAACCCTGCATTTACTCGACTCCTATTTTTCTGTCGCGTGCGACTACCTGTTGTGGGCGTCGTCCTTCTCCATCAGGGTGGGATGTGGCCGAAACACCAGCTCTATTTCGCTGGCGCCCCCGTCAATCACCGAGTCCCCGCCCCCGTTCTCGGCAGCGTTGTCCATATCCAAACCGCTGTCGTCGCTCGTCTTGGTGCGCTTGATGCTCGGGCCGGCCTCCTGGGGGAGAAAACGTTTGTAAACCACGTGATCAGAGATGTTTTATGATTATGTAGGAACTAGGAAGGAACAAGATGTTTTATTATGTTCTATTATGGCCCAACCTACCTGGTTGCTATGGACGGAGGCGTTGCTACAGTGGGAGGAGTCTCCATTGTCCTCGGCTCCACTACCGTTCTCCACTGTGTGTTTCTTACCACGCTGCAGTCTGGACAAAACACACCAGGTATTATTATATTAGATATTATTATCATATACATTATTATATTATTATAGGCAGAGGCGGGCAGAGGTTACTACACCTCCGATTCCTGTCAGAGGAATACTTCCATGATGTAAAAAAACAACGCTGCCAAAGCTCTGATAGCTAATAGATGTATGTAGATAGCTCTGATAGCTAATATATGTATGTAGATAGCTCTGATAGACTACTAGCTCTGATAAAGCTCGGTAAAAGCGCACAGTCAGGCACCAACACAAGCATATGCTACTGGCACGTCACCCACTGTGTGAGAGACAGACAGGTATGATAGAAGAAGTGTGTTCACACGGGAGTTTCCGTTGTCCGGTAATTGCCGGACTTTCTCCGTTAGAATTCATTATGCAAAGAAATGTAACTGGCTCGTTAAAACACGCATTCCAGGAATATTATTTATATTTATAACGATAATGGCGCGCGCCTCCCAGCCTGTCAGCCTCCCTGGCTGTCAGGGGTCGTCTCTCGGAGATTCCAGGCGGGCGGGGAGCACCCATGCATCATGTCCGCTCGCTCCGCACAAAGCCGGTGGCTGCCTGGTACTCCGCGGATCCCACTCGCGTAGCACGACAACCCGCTGAGTCCCACCCGATTTGGGGGTGGAACACGCCAGGATTGGCCGATGCCAAAGCCAGTCGACAGAATTGTCAAATCAAATCATCGACACCGTATATGGTCCGCCTCTCAATTTGTTTTCAGTCTGAAACAGACTCAGATGCACGTGACGAACGGGTTCGCCTCGACTTTAAGTAGTAGGCTATTATATTTTTTCTGAAACCAAGCGGGTCTAACGTTATTGTCAATGACGATGATAATGTTATTAAAAGCAGACTACAGCTGATTGACACGCGGTGCTCCACAGGCTAATTCAACTTCACAAGCGCAGCTGGGAATATTTGCTTCACTTTATTCAACTGGAAGAAAAGGTAAGGAAACATTATTGGTCGTTGCCTGTAGCCTTCATCTTGAGCTGAAAGCCAGTGTTCTTTTAATAGTTCATGGTGTTGAGTTGCTATTATTCCAAGCAGCGTGTATCAAAGTGGACGCTGTGCTTCACGGAGAAATTAAGTAACGCTGAAGCTTGCATTTCGGGGTTATTGTTTGATTGACCGCTCATAAAAGCATGGTTGGCACAGCCTGGGAATGTATGGCAAAATGGAGATTATAGAGCAGTGATACTCAACTTTTTTTTTTTACAGTGCACCTGGACGCAACATGCAAGATACCCGCTCAATAAGTGTCCAAATGTTCATGTCATTCTGGCCAATACTCCACTTCTGTTAGAGCATTTCAGTCTGGAATATGGAATATCTTTCAATAATCTATGATTTAGCTGCTAAATTGTCAAATACCGCCATCTACTCGCTACCCAGGCACTTCTGTATGTACTTAACCTAACTAACTTAACCTAACTAACTATCCGGTGTGCGCAACATTGTCAGACTAAACTCCGGCTGACACCCCAAAAACCTACAATCCGCTACAGAAAAATGTATATTGTTTGTTTATTAACTGGCCCCTGGCCTTCTATCATTTCACGAAAGTGGCCCCCGGGCAAAGCAAGTTGAGTATCCCTGTTATAGAAGCTATAGCCTGCTATCAATTGTTTAAACACAGATCTAATATTTGTCTGGAATTGATTCCAATTAGCCTGTATTTACCTGGTCATAGCCTGTATTTACCTGGTCATAGCCTGTATTTACCTGGTCATAGCCTGTATTTACCTGGTCAGAGCCTGTATTTACCTGGTCATAGCCTGTATTTACCTGGTCATAGCCTGTATTTACCTGGTCATAGCCTGTATTTACCTGATCATAGCCTGTATTTACCTGGTCATAGCCTGTATTTACCTGATCATAGCCTGTATTTACCTGGTCATAGCCTGTATTTACCTGATCATAGCCTGTATTTACCTGGTCATAGCCTGTATTTACCTGATCATAGCCTGTATTTACCTGGTCATAGCCTGTATTTACCTGATCATAGCCTGTATTTACCTGGTCATAGCCTGTATTTACCTGATCATAGCCTGTATTTACCTGATCATAGCCTGTATTTACCTGGTCATAGCCTGTATTTTCAGCCCTTCCTCTATGCTGTGAGACAAGGCTTGCTGGTTGTTGTGTTTGCTGATGCGGGCTAGCACCCTCTCCTGGTGAGCTTCGTACTCGTCGCGGCTCGGGTAGATCTTACCTGGAACGGGATAAACGAAGACAAGACACTTAGGCTACGTTCACACAGCCATCCTTAGTGCTTGAATCTGACTTGATGCTCACATGTAGGGATGCACCGATCGATCGGCACGTGACCGGAAATGGCCGATTTTCACGTGATCGGCGATCTGCGCCGGTCACTCTAAAATGCCGATTCTGTGAGCCGATTTTCAAGTGACTTGCGCGAACCCAAAAGCAGCGAGACAGAGTGGATGAGTTGCAGCCAAAACAAAAGCTGCCACTACACAGTACACACATGCCACAGCATGTCTTCGTCGGTGTGGAGCCGCGGAGGGGCCGCCGGGTAGGTTGGAGTCCACAGTCTCCAGTCTGAGCGGCTCGCTTCACCTCACCGTCCCCTCTTCCCCGACCAGCCTCCACATCACCGCTGCCTGCTGCTGCTGCTGCTATCTGTCAGTCACGTTGTAACCCTAACGTGTACAGCCAGGAGAGGACTTTTGTTTCGTATTGCGAATAGAACGACGAACATAATAATAAAACGCATCGGACCAGTGTGCAAGGTTTTCTGTGAGAGATGATTTTTTTTCGAATGGCGGATTAAAAAAAACGCGCTCTGTGTGTAAACTACGATATTCAAACGGAGTCAACTCAAACTCATTTCCTCATCTAGGCTACTCAATAACAGCCAAATCCACAACTGTAGAGTGGGCATGGCTTCGAAGGTCTCTGGGCTTCAGAGCTATAGGCTATAAACTCCTTGTCCATGGATAACATTTTGACGTTCATTTATTTTATTTTATTAGTTTATTTGGTAGGGACATATACAAAAAAACATTAAACCCCATACGGGAAGATATGCTTTGTAACAGATTTAGCCATAGGCTACTTTCCATCTGAAGTCCCTGTTCTGTTGCACCTTTTTTCTTTTGGAAAAGTAAATGCATGATAGCTGTGGGATATACTGGAATTAATTGTTTTATATTCATTGTATTTACACAAAAAAGAAAAGCTCTGTCCAGTAACCTGGAACACTTTTATTTTGAGATGTTTTTGAGTGAGATCGTCCTACCTCATGCAAATGATAAGAAATGTGACATGAATGTTAATTTTCTATTAAAGCAAAGTTAAAAAGTTAAAAAATAACCTGCCAATTATTGTTCTTAGAAAAAAAATCGGAATCGGCAAAAATCGGTATCGGCAAGTCAGACTATTCAAAAATCGGAAATCAGAATCGGCCAACAAAATCGCAATCGGTGCATCCCTACTCACATGTGATTTTTATGTGTGGCTGTTCACACAGACTTTTTAAAAGTGGCCCATATCCGACTCCAGTGTGAACAGATCACGGACATGAAGTGACCCGCATGCACAGAACAACAACAATAACGTCACACGCAGCGCACTGCTGTTCTCCGTAAACCCGGAAGAAGACAGCAGTAAACATGGCGGTAGCTGACGATGTTGTTTCATCTGTTGTTCACGGTTTAATTTCAATGCCCGCGTGTTGGTCCGGTCCTCCCCCTCCCTCCTCCCGCCAGCGCAGAATAGTGACGAATGTCGCTCTGGAATAACATAAAAGTCACATTGAAGTGGTGGACGCTGCCAGAAAACTTTTGGATATTGAAGACATTTCGGGAGATGACTTGACGAAAACGCTGAAGGAAGCGTTCGCTTCGGCCTAGACGACTGGTCTGGGCCACAGAATGTATATTGGGGTGAATGGGCGCATTTTGGGTGGACAGTTTGTATTGATATTGTATTTGCACTATAGTTTTAGCAATACAGTACTGTAGGTGGCGGTAATGCACCATGTAAGGATGCCAACTGCCATAAAACTCAACAGAAGAAGAAGAAGTAGTCACATTGAAGCATTAAGTCAGATATGGGCCAGATGTCTGTTCACACCGGAGTCACTTTCAAAAACATCAGATTCGAATCTGATGTTTTACCACATTTGAAAGTAGCCCAGGTCGTCTTTAAAAAAGTCACTTTCAATGTGACTTGTACTGTTCACACAGTCATGAAAAAGACTGATCTGAGTCACTTAGGGGGGAAAGATTAGATTCAAGCACTAAGGATGGCTGTGTGAACGTAGCCTTACACACTCGTTTCTCCTTCTATTTGAGGTCACTGCCATGGATTGCAACACTCTGCAGTGCCTCCAGCACGTGTCTGCTGTGAGCACAGCGGCTTGGATGTGTGGCATGAAACACACTTCCTAATCAGCACAGCTGCTTGGATGTGTGGCATGAAACACACTTCCTAATCAGCACAGCTGCTTGGATGTGTGGCATGAAACACACTTCCTAATCAGCACAGCGGCTTGGATGTGTGGCATGAAACACACTTCCTAATCAGCACAGCGGCTTGGATGTGTGGCATGAAACACACTTCCTAATCAGCACAGCTGCTTGGATGTGTGGCATGAAACACACTTCCTAATCAGCACAGCTGCTTGGATGTGTGGCATGAAACACACTTCCTAATCAGCACAGCTGCTTGGATGTGTGGCATGAAACACACTTACTAATCAGCACAGCTGCTTGGATGTGTGGCATGAAACACACTTACTAATCAGCACAGCTGCTTGGATGTGTGGCATGAAACACACTTACTAATCAGCACAGCTGCTTGGATGTGTGGCATGAAACACACTTCCTAATCAGCACAGCTGCTTGGATGTGTGTGGCATGAAACACACTTCCTAATCAGCACAGCTGCTTGGATGTGTGGCATGAAACACACTTCCTAATCAGCACAGCTGCTTGGATGTGTGTGGCATGAAACACACTTCCTAATCAGCACAGCTGCTTGGATGTGTGGCATGAAACACACTTCCTAATCAGCACAGCTGCTTGGATGTGTGGCATGAAACACACTTACTAATCAGCACAGCTGCTTGGATGTGTGGCATGAAACACACTTCCTAATCAGCACAGCTGCTTGGATGTGTGGCATGAAACACACTTACTAATCAGCACAGCTGCTTGGATGTGTGGCATGAAACACACTTCCTAATCAGCACAGCTGCTTGGATGTGTGGCATGAAACACACTTCCTAATCAGCACAGCTGCTTGGATGTGTGGCATGAAACACACTTACTAATCAGCACAGCGGCTTGGATGTGTGGCATGAAACACACTTACTAATCAGAGCGTCAAAGTTTGGGTCTGGACGCAGCGACCTCTTGGACACCAACTTCTTACGACAGGTCGGACACTCCTTATTACTACACAGAGAGAGAGAGAGAGAGAGGAAATGGATAGATGGAGACATCAGTTGACATAATCAACAAAATCTAATTATTCAAACATTAAAACTATGTATGAATGTCAATTGTTCGTCTGGATATATTTAAGCATTTGCAATAGTGTAAAGTGGAACCCTGAGAAATAGAACGCCCTCAGTCCCACCACAGTAGCATTAAACCAACATTTCAAACAGAAGTATCCTGGAGCCACATCTGAAGCAGATAGGATTTGGTGAGTATTCATTTATGCAGACGTCTGCTCAGCATAACGTTAACCGGGCAGCTCATTCAACGAATCACCTAACGTTAACGTTAAACAGCCCTGAAATATTGTTTTTTTGTTTGAGAAGGCAACGTCAAAAGAAAACAAAACGTCACCCATGTCAGTAAACTACTGCTTGCACTCAGAGCGTGTGTGTGTGTGTGTACACATTGTGTGTGTGCAGCCTCTGCTGTTTTCACACAGTCATTAAAGGAACACTCCGCCCATTTTCAACCAGCTTTGTATCATTAGAACATCAGTAGTGTATCAGAAAACTGTAAACGGTTTTGAAGTCTGTCATTTAATTTGACAGTTATTGAGTGTTAAAGTGTGGACTGGTCCACACTAACTCAAATTAATAACTCATTAACTCAAATGAACTCTCAATAACTGTCAAACTAGATGAATGATGAATAGTTTGACAGTTATTGAGAGTTGATTTGAGTTAATGAGTTATTAATTTGAGTTAGTGTGGACCAGTGATGTCACTGGTCCACACTTTAACACTCAATAACTGTCAAATTAAATGACAGACTTCAAAACCGTTTACAGTTTTCTGATACACTACTGATGTTCTAATGATACAAAGCTGGTTGAAAATGGGCGGAGTGTTCCTTTAAGCTATACCTAATATTTCCACCAGGAGAGGCAGGAGCAAAGTCAGCAGCAACAAACGCATACGCAGCCAAACCATAACAGAAGATTTTCAGAAGCACACATTATGCTACATGCCACTTGTTCAAATGTTTATACCGGTAATAAAGGAGTGTATGTTGAAGTACGTGGGATTTGTTGTTTTTGTTTTGTTGTTTTTACCGTGGTAACGAATTGGTATCGAGAATCGTGGAATTTCACTGGTAACGACGACTACATTTCTGCATGGTAACATCCCTACTAGCACAGTGCTGTCACACACTAATGTTCATCTGTGCTGTAATAGTGACTGAATGAATGAATGAATGAATGAATGAATTTATTAACTCATTGAGTGCCAATGACGTCGATCGGCGTCAAATGCGTTTTTTGACGTGGTACGTGGATCAAAGCCTCAGGCATCTCCTGTACAAATATTGTAGCTATTGAAGGTGTATAACCTATTTTACGGACTCATTAGGTGGCGACAGTGCTCTCCAGATTAGAGAAAGGTCAGGAAAACAGCAGGAAAAAGCCCCGTGATGAAAGAGAAACCGATGCATGCTGCAGCCAGAGCCATATAGATTGCTCTGGCTGGAGCTAACGTTGGCTGCGAACAGCAGTCAATCCGCGCCCACAACTGAGCCCCTGTCTCTGCTGCACAGTTTCTCCACACGATTAGCCGCCAGAAAAGCAGCACCCGACGCCGAAGGGCCAAACCATTCTCAGCAGTCCGGTTTGGCTTTTCGGTGTCGCGCTGGGAGCCGGCGCACAAAAACGGAGCGCTCCGAAAATAGACGCTGGGTGCGTGAGGCTGTGTGTTAGTGTGGGGAGGAGTTTGCAGCTGAGGGGGGGGGGGGAGGGGGGTGGGGCACGCAGGGCACCACACAACTACACCACGTCACTACATCAGAAAATATTAGCTTCAGAGTCAGTGAATGTGCTTGAAATGCTTCATTTCACAAAAGGCTGAATATCTCAGCTTCTAATTTGAAACGTCTGTTTTTGCTGAAAACAACCTATCTTCTCCGGCTCATAACTAAAGAACGGAAAATGGTATCAATAAACTTTTTTTTGCTGATGATACAATAGAGTCTCCTCGTTCTTTGTGCGTGTTCGGTGTTTACATCGTAATATCACACAATATTCTGTGGGCCTCGAGAAATCACTGAAAACGCTCTGAAACTCTGGCACTGGGAGCGTCCGTTCTCCAAAAGTGGCTGGCACTCAATGAGTTAAGACAGTTGTTACAAAATACAAATGAACAGATAAAATCCGTACACCGGTATTCAAATTGTCAAGGAATAAAACTCAATAAAGTACACGACTCGTTTCCATTGTGGTCCTCGATGACAACAACAACAAGGAACAACTTTGCAATGGCAGTGTGCTCTTCTTCAGCTGATTAATCAATAATCGATTATATGTTGCAGCTTTAATATTCACGCTAGTGATGTAGCGGATGCTCTTTATCCAGGGTGCCTTGCCAAGCTAAGCAGCTAATCAGGGGGCTGGATGCCACTACAAGGTCAAACAGGGCTAGTCTGCTTTTCACCACATGGCAAAGGTCACTCACCCAGATCTCAAAGCGGTGATAATGCAATCGGCACAGAAGCGGTGCAGACATTCTTTGGTTGTCATTGTGTTCTTCAACATGTCCAGACAAATAGGACACATCAGTTCACTGTGGAGGGATCTGGGCGACACAGCTATCTCCAGCCCATCTGTTATAGCCTCCTGGAAATGCACAAGACAGAGCAGAGACGATGTTAGCTTCACACACAGACAGACACAGACAAGGTTAGCTTCACACACAGACAGAGAGAAACAAGGTTAGCTTCACACACAGACAGACAGAGACAAGGTTAGCTTCACACACAGACAGACACAGACAAGGTTAGCTTCACACACAGACAGAGAGAAACAAGGTTAGCTTCACACACAGACAGAGATAAACAAGGTTAGCTTCACACACAGACAGAGAGAAACAAGGTTAGCTTCACACACAGACAGAGAGAAACAAGGTTAGCTTCACACACAGACAGGGCAGAGACAAGGTTAGCTTCACACACAGACAGAGAGAAACAAGGTTAGCTTCACACACAGACAGGGCAGAGACAAGGTTAGCTTCACACACAGACAGAGACAAGGTTAGCTTCACACACAGACAGACAGAGACAAGGTTAGCTTCACACACAGACAGGGCAGAGACAAGGTTAGCTTCACACACAGACAGAGAGAGACAAGGTTAGCTTCACACACAGACAGACAGAGACAAGGTTAGCTTCACACTAGGGCTGCACGATATATCGTTTACACATCGTCATCGCGATGTGCGCATGCGCAATAGTCACATCGCAGGGCGTGCGATGTTAAAAGTAAATTAACTCGTCATTTTGCTTGATAAACTCTCACTTTAGGGGTAGCCTACTGAGTGAAATGCAGTCTCTCTCAAAGGTGAGAGATGCCCTACTACTGTACTCACTCATTTAGTGCTTAGCTTCAACACAACAAAATGGACAGAGAGCTAAATTGAATTATTTTTGCTTATGTTGCGTTGCTGACAGTAGCCCGTCGGATGTAAACGATGTGATTGCGTAGGCGGATGTGTCCACAGGTTGCAGTGCACTAGCAGGCTGGCTGCTGTAACTCAAACATGTCTGTGGAGTGGAGATATTTACTCTTGAAACACCAACAAGCAAGACAGCAACATAATGACAAGAAGGCTAAAGTGATTATTACTGAGAAGTTGTCCGTGTATCACCGCAGCTCTCTCTCCCCCTCAGGCTCTGATGATGCCAGGTCCTACACATCGGGAGCGTTTTTTTCGTGCGATTAATTCGCACGTCAATAATATTATCCGAACCTATATCAGTCAATGCAACCGTGCATACCAACGGCGAAGTTTCGCCAAGCGTTATTGCGGTGTTTATTTTTTCGAACCACGGTCCATTTTTCAGTAGTTCGCTTCCGACGTGTACACATCTGTGGCTGTGATTGACAGGTGGGTCAAAACTCGCATCGCAATTTCGTGCCATATATTCGCTCTTGATGTGTAAGGACCTGGGTTGAGTTAATCATACATAGCAACTCATTTACACAAACATTTCAGTGAAAATAAAAAGACAAGAGACATATCTTGGCAATTAAATGTATATTTATTACTTTTCACGAATGAATTGTTTGTCACCAGTGCTGCTACATGTGAATCGTCGTCTCTGTCTGTACTGCGGTGCGCTCCAAAACCGGAACTCCAGAGATGCGGAGTGTACCACTTGGTAGTTTCTGGAGGGGGTTTCCGGGGGGTCAGACCAAGTGTGTAAAGTGGCAGGGGTGTTTCATTGTTGATTTATTGAAACGGTAGATTCTGGCACTCAATATTAGGGGTGGGCAATATATCAATTGTATATCAATATTGTGATATGAGACTATATGGTCTTAGATGTTGGATATGGTAAAATATGGTGATGATACGGCATACATGTTGTCTTTCCCTGGCTTTAAAAGCTGCAGTACACTAAGTGAAATGTAGGCTAGTGACATTTTTAAAGTAGAATGTCATAACTCACTCACTTTTTCATGTATGTAAGTCATGGAAATCTATTGGTCAAAATGTGTATGAACCCTGATAGATGGTGCTCTGAGGCCTACCAGTAGGCCACAGCCCAGTGGTTGAGAAACATTAAAATACATAATTTCCCCTCCAATATCAGATGGACTCCTCTACAAAATCACCCAAATCAATCTAGAAGTATTATTTTCTTTAAAATAGAGCTATTCTGGTAATCTGGTGAAAATCTCTATTTTTTCATATCGCAATATATATCGCAGGGGTGGGGAATATCGCAATGTCAGTTTTTTCCAATATCGTGCAGCCCTACTTCACACACAGACAGACAGGGCAGAGACAAGGTTAGCTTCACAGACAGAGAGCAGAAACAAGGTTAGCTTCACACACAGACAGAGCAGAGACAAGGTTAGCTTCACACACAGACAGACAGAGACAAGGTTAGCTTCACACACAGACAGAGAGAAACAAGGTTAGCTTCACACACAGACAGACAGGGCAGAGACAAGGTTAGCTTCACACACAGACAGACAGGGCAGAGACAAGGTTAGCTTCACACACAGACAGAGCAGAAACAAGGTTAGCTTCACACACAGACAGACAGACAGACAGAGAGACAAGGTTAGCTTCACAGACAGGGCAGAGACAAGGTTAGCTTCACACACAGACAGACAGAGACAAGGTTAGCTTCACACACAGACAGGGCAGAGACAAGGTTAGCTTCACACACAGACAGGGCAGAGACAAGGTTAGCTTCACACACAGAGCAGAGACAAGGTTAGCTTCACACACAGAGACAAGGTTAGCTTCACACACAGAGAGCAGAAACAAGGTTAGCTTCACACACAGACAGGGCAGAGACAAGGTTAGCTTCACACACAGAGACAAGGTTAGCTTCACAGACAGACAGACAGAGACAAGGTTAGCTTCACAGACAGAGAGCAGAAACAAGGTTAGCTTCACACACAGACAGACAGAGACAAGGTTAGCTTCACACACAGAGCAGAGACAAGGTTAGCTTCACACACAGAGACAAGGTTAGCTTCATGCACAAACAGAGACAAGGTTAGCTTCACACACAGACAGAGACAAGGTTAGCTTCACACACAGACAGACAGAGACATGGTTAGCTTCACACACAGACAGAGACAAGGTTAGCTTCACACACAGACAGACAGAGACAAGGTTAGCTTCACACACAGACAGATCAACACAATGCAGGGCATGACACTAAGCCGTCCTGTAGGTAAAATCTTTGTTTTTCTACATTATTATTAGTTAAAATCATTCAAAGTGACCTTTAACATAAATCATACAAATGATTAGATGTTCAATGATCAACCTTTTTATTTAAATTCACCTGAAAAGGAAATTTTAATGTTTCTGTGTCTGTCTATCATGTCCGTCCGTCCGTCCGTCTGTCTGTCTGTCTGTCTGTCTGTCTGTCTGTCTCTATCTATCTATCTATCTATCTATCTATCTATCTACCTATCTATCTATCTACCTACCTACACAGAGATGTTTGTGTATCTTATGTATCTTACCACCTAACTGAGTGCTACAGTTAGGTGCAATGCTTGCATAACACAACAGGGTGTTCAACGCACCACCGTTTCTGTTTTAAACAAACGTTTTGGCGGGGCTGAACTCAGCCCGCCCTTTTCTGCCCTCCGTTCACCCCGCGGTCCGCGGATTAGAGCGATCAGAGCAGGTAAAGCACGCAGAGAGAGAGAGACAAAAGCAAGCGAACTAACCGCTTTTATTGGTAAACGGCTAAACGCTAACGTGCTGTGAGTGTGTGTGTGCTGATGCAGAGAGAGAGAGAGAGAGATGATAAGACAGACGGTACCTCACGGTTAACCCATTGATACCTGATGCAGCATTTGTGTGTGTATCCCTTTAAGTCTTAAAGGGATACACACACAAATGCTGCATCAGGTATCAATGGGTTAAGGGGAACTTTTTCTCCTCTATCATTCAGACCAGTACGGTATGTTGTCAAAGAGGTTTCATTTGCGTCGGCGTCATTTTCGTCACCGTTCATCTATCATCCCGGCTCCGTTCCCAAATTAATTGTCATCGTTCCCCGTGTCTATTTTTAACATCCCCGGGATGACGGGAGGTCCTCAGTGTCAAGTGTCAAGTGTCAAGCCCTGAGCCACCGGTAATCATTCAATACATCCATCCTGCTGGTAGGTAGGTACCTGTGGGGTTCTCTGTAGTTCGTAGAGGCTCAGCTCCCAGGTCTTACTGAGGGGTTGGACCCCGTTGGTCTGAACTGTCTGAGTCATCACGGCGACACTGAAATACACAACAACAACAAATATAACAGGTAAAGCAAAGAAAGCACTGACTGAAAATGTTAAAGTCCCTGGAAACCAGAAATATTTTTTTATTATTTAGCATTTTGAGTTCATCACATCACAGGAACCTATGTTAATAAGCCACCAGCCAAATTTGAACGATGATGAATGTCGCAAAGTATATAAATTTAGGTTTGACAGTCATGAGAATCAATTAGATTTTAGACTCTCTTTTCTCCCGCAGACTGTGTGGGCGTGTCCCGTGTGTGTGCGTGCAGCCAGGACTGCAGCTCCTCCGAGAGAGAGAGAGAGGAAGGGAAACGGAGAGAGAGGAGCGAGAGAGAAGGAAAGAGAGATGGAGTGTGTGTGTGTGTGTGTGTGTGTGTGTGCGCGCGTGCGTGTGACAGTGAGAGAGAGAGAGAGAGAGAGAAACCAGGCAACAGGCACACAGAGCGGGAGGTACGGCTCTGGCGGGAGGGAGACAGACAGACACTGAGCGAGTGCTGTGATTGGCCAAATCTTATGACGTGATAAGATCATTCAGTTTAGCACCGCGCGCACCGCTCTCTTCAATGAGGAAGTGGAAATCCAGACCTTGTAGAAAAGTGGCGATTTTCGGGGCTTTGGGCTGAAAGTAATGTCTCCTACTTTCTGAGGCACACAATTACTCACATAAGACCCTAAATTGAATAGTTAGAAGGTTTTTGTGGATTTTGGTTTCCAGGGACTTTAAAGATGCCCTAAAGTCAAAAATATGTTTTCTTCTTGTTCCTTCAGTTGTCTGAGCTTCACTGTGCTGAATGATGTCTGTGCAGAGTTTGACACTAGAAGCTGTTTCCGCAATCGTCTGCTGAAAGTGGAAAGTTTCTCTGAGCTCACTGAAAAGCCCATTTTCAATGAGCACGATTCATGACATCACGAATACTGGAGAGCCAATCGCTGTCCACTATTCAGCAGTTAAAGCCCTTGTTTTTCCACTTGCGTGTCACTCTTTGGTTGCAATTAGAGATGTAACGGTATGACAATTTTACATCACGATTATCGTGACCAAAATGCTCACGGTTATCGTATTATCACGGTATTCGTTAAAAAAAAATGCTGAAAATGTTCAAAAAGTACTGAGAAACTCACTGAAATCACGTTTTATATTGAAAACTCCGACCCAAAAAGGATTGATACACTCACTGAAATAATTTCTCCAAGGCTGTACGTTTGCATCTGGGAGAAGGTTGCCAACTTTGGTTGATGATGGACTGTATTTACCATGTTTTTCAAAGCACTGTAATCACGGTAGCACGGTTTTAGTGATAATGAAAATTTGAAATGGTACGGTTATCGTAAGGATTTTTTTTTATCACGGTTATCATTAAAACCGGTTCTCATTATTTAACAATGTACACTTAAATCAAATTTAGGGAACATTGATTCCCCTGGAAATTCAGTGGGTTCAGTATAATAAAATAATGATGCACGGTCTTCCGCCCATAGCCGGAAAACTCGGAGCGAGGATTTTCCATCCCGGCTACGGTCAGACAGAACCAGAACCTCTTGTCATTCTCGTAAAGAGGTCAGCATCTTCCCAACTGTTATCCGCCTCTTCAACGAGACCCGGAAGCCTCCACAATATCATACCACTAAGTCCAACATCACTTCAACACAGCATTATGTCACTCTACCATCAGGGGTGTCCAAACTTTTTTGAATGGGGGCCAGGTTAGATCATGTGAAAATGCCGGAAGGCCAGGTGCTTCTCGCATCATATGGGTTATAAAAAAATCAAATAAAAAATCACATACAATTGTATTTGGTTTACCATCTGAAAACATTAGTTCTGCATGTGCTGTTCCTACCTGGTGCATCTACAAACTGTATGCTAGTGCTGTCATCGTTAGGTGAAGGGAAAAAATGCAAATTGAACTTGCTTGATTAACCAATACTGTATACTTACATACTGTGTATACATATAGTATATTTTGAGAGACAAGCCGATGGCCACTTAACATCTGTCCACGGGTCGGACTTTGGACATGCCTGCTCTACATGATTTCATACAAAAC
>NC_139635.1:19126474-19148974 GCF_964638095.1 Poromitra crassiceps
GAAATCAATCACATCAGCTGTAAGCCTCAAGAAATTGTCTTATTGTTTTAATCAGACTTTTGCATGACTCAAAGGCCGGTTGCTATAATAAGTGAGAACCTGCAGTGAGGTAACTGAGGTACAAAGTAACACTCCATGTGCTCTGCTGGTTTGAATCTGCCCTGAATCACCTCCTGTCTGAACCCATTTAGACTGGTTCACTTCAGATTTACATGTAAATCTCAGCGATGGATTGAGTCGTTTCTGTGCAACATTAGGAAACAGACACAAAGGTCTTCAGGTGTCTTTAGCTGTGCTGACTTGTCTTTTTCACACTCACTGCCACAACTGACTGCATGGCAACAGCAGCCAGCAGGTGGCACTGCACAACTGTCATGATGACTGGCTGGTAGTGGAGGGTCTACTACTCTATATGGACATCAATACACTACCACTACTGAATTAATCTGATCTGTATGGTACTGTAAACTGTGCTATACTAAACTGTAATGTTTAAAGTGACAACCCCCATTAGATAGCTTAGGTAAGGGAAATCAATCGTTTTTTGTTTTTGCGACAAACCAAATGTTTTATGGTCACGATTCATTAGGTCACAGGTTGACTTGGTTCCAGCCTTAAAACTCGTTGTGGATTTTTCGACATGTCGATGGAGAAAATGAATGGGGAACTTACTTCCGGGGCAATGATGTCAAGAAAAAGTCAGAGTCAGTCTTTCAATGATCCATGTCTATTTATGTCTATTTTCAAAAACCTTCACTGCCTTGTTTTTTCCTCAAATTCACAAACTTTCAATGATTTCAAGGAGCCGTGGGAACCCTGCAAACAGCATATTACTGTAGGCATTACAGTTGAGGTGGTATAGGCGGGTAGGTGATGAGAAGATGGGGAATCCAGTGTTGTTTTCCCTCCTGTTTTCAGCCATTCCAGATATGTGATCAAACTCCTTCTCTGTTGCCTTCTTCACCTCCTCCATCTGATGGAGAGCATGTCACCATCATTATACACTCGGTGTTCATCAAAAGAAATGTACTGGTTACTGTATACTGGCATGTCTTAAAACCAGCTTTCCCTAGCAGTTTGTACTGATTCAGCTGAGCAGAATGTTGCTGAAACCTGCTGGTCACCAGTGTTGGGGGTAACTCATTACAAAAGTAACATATTACATGTAATATATTACTTTTAGCAGTAACTCAGTAATATAACTTATAGGATTTCAGTAATATTATACCAGTTACTTTGTCAAGTAACACAAGTTACAAATTGAGTTAATAAAAAAAAAAATCAAAGCACATATTTAAATAAAGATACAATCATTTCCTAATCAAGCTGTCTGTTTTTATGCAAATAACCACTACAGATGACAATAACAAAGGGAAAGAATAACATTTAGAATTTTGGATTGTTTACACTGACTTCAAGATGGTTGACATTATTCTTCGTGATGGTTCCGGGGGCGGTGATGTCATGATGCTGCTGCTGTTGTTTTGGTGAAAGTAATGCAAAAGTAGTGTAATGAGTAACGCGTTACTCTACAAAGACAGTAATATTGTAAAGTAACTTATTACTTTCAAATGAAGGTAACTAGTAATATGTAGTATATTACATTTTGAAAGGAACTTGCCCAACACTGCTGGTCACAAGAGAACACACGCGTCTGTATGAGGGCATGGACACTCACAGCAGCCTTTTTCAGAGGTTTGGCCCTCTCTGCGTTCCTGCTGCCCATCTCCAACTCCACTAGTTTACAGGTTCTCCTGAACAGCAGTTCCTGAATTGAATAAATACATTGAATAAAAGACATATCTGTAATGATACTCGACAAAATGTCATCAAAACTACAGAAATACTAGGATACTGGTCAGATGTTTCAACATGGCCCGTCACAAACCAAGAGAAGTCTAACATAAGTAGTATATCGTCACCCTCTTAAAATAATGGCCTAAGTCACTTTTTCAAGTTTTTCTGAATACAGAATATATGATCTTTATTAATCATTCCACAATTTTTTTTATGACAATAGATGACTATTGACATACAAATAACACTGTCTGTCAATTATGTCACATAAAACGATTAGATGACTGATTAGATGACTTAGGCCAATTTACGAACATGCCATTGTGACTTAGGCAAAAAAAAAGAAGACTTAGGCCTGACTTACAGTTGCATTTTATGTCAAACGTGTGGACTTAGTTTTTGCCTAAGTCACATTGTCTTGACTTAGGCAAAAATAAAACGATATGAAGAGAGAGCGTATGAAATAAGATTAGAGCGAGGAAGCACACACTTTTTTAATTACATTTTGTGTGTGTGTGTGATACATGCAGGGTTCCCAGATCACATTCAAGCACTTTCCACGCCCAATTCCCTCAAATTCAAGGAGCCATAGTCTGAGACACGGCTCAAGGTTCATTACTGTTACAAGTGACACATTTTGATCATGAGAACAGCTTTACAGAACCCCACAGACAACGATTAAAAATAGAGAGGCTCAGGCTTCTCAACTGTACACCGTTAAGTCGAAAAGAAACTAGAACGACCGCACCGCGGATTTATGCCTCCGCCATTAGTTCATTCTTGAGTCCAAATCGCCATTTGAGGCAAATTGGAAGAAATGCCGTCAAGGCACTCCTGAGATGTTGCGTTACAGAGCTTGGAAATTGGGTGTGTGAGGTCACAGTGACCTTGAACTTTGACCTTTAACCATCAAAATCTAATCAGTTCATCCTTGAGTCCAAGTCGATGGTTGAGGCAAATTTGATGAAACTCCGCCAAGGCATTCCTGAGATATCGCGTTAACAAGCTTGAAAATGGCGTTCGAGAGGTCACAGTGACCTTGACCTTTGACCTTTGACCACCAAAATCTAATCAGTTCATGCTTGAGTCCAAGTCGATGTTTGAGGCAAATTTGATGAAATTCCGTCAAGGCATTCCTGAGATATCGCATTAACAAGCTTGAAAATGGCGTTGGAGAGGTTGCAGTGACCTTGACCTTTGACCACCAAAATCTAATCGGATCATCCTTGAGGCCAAGTCGATGTTTGAGGCAAATTTGATGCAATTCCGTCAAGGCGTTCCTGAGATATCGCGTCAACGAACATCGGACGGACAGACGGACGGACAGACAACCCGGATCCATAATGCCTCCGGCCTGGCTATCGCCGGCGGAGGCATAAAAACAGAACTTGAATTTCTATCCTTGCACAAAACATATCGCCTACATTCAGGGTTCGTACAGCCTTTCTTTTTTTTCCCAATATTTTATTTTCCAATTTTCAGAACAAAAGCGAAAACAAGCTCATACCAACATTACAACATGGTGCTACCAGCCGTATAAGGTGCTTAAGTGCTTGTAATAAAATACTATATATAAAATCCCATGTAAGGAAGAGTCCATTAGAGAATAGCTGGGCGAGTTACTCATTTCTAACCTCGTCAAAGTAGGCCAGGAACGGGTCCCAAATAGTTGAGAACTTCCCGAGTGAGTTCGTCCTCGTGTACCGGAGTCTCTCCGGGTTCATACAGCTTTTTAACAGTACAATTCAAATCAAGCACTTTTATTTCAGAGCAGTGAGAGCAGGTGGCCCCCCTCATGATGATGGGGAGTGGAGAGGAGCTGAAGAGAAAAACGGCCCTATTCATTTGGGAGCTCATGTCACTTAGCCATGCTATCCAGCCCCATATGAATAGCAGCTGTCAGCACTCCATATGAGCGGGGCTGCTTAGCAGGCTACATGTCACTGACATGACATGGACTCTGAAATGAAAAGGGCCGGATTGACACGATGTCAGTCGATCCAGCTGTGGTCCACTAGCCGTCTACTCTGCATCCTGTGTGAGACACTAGAGACAATCAGAATGACAAGGGAATCGTCTCATTTCAGATATACTGTATATATATATTTGTTGGTTGACATGAGTGACTGACTGTGTAGATGGAACACCAGATTATGATGAAAATCAAACCCTTTTCAAGGAGCATATTCAAATTCAAGCATATTCCTCCTAACCTTGAGAACATGACGGTTAAAATCGAGCATTTTCCACACTTTCAAGACTTTGTACGAACCCTGTACATAAACACAGCACAGCACAACGACATCCACATACATGCATAAACACTCAAATCCCCCCTCCACCACAGATAGTTGAGAGCTCCCACACACGTTCATGGATCAAATTTCAAAACTTTCCACCACTTTTCAAGGATCGATAATAGAATTTCCATGTAGCCTAATGTGAGGCGGTGACTCTGAATCAATACCAGAAATGATTGCCGAAGACAAATGGGACACAGCTGCTATTTATTTGTGTTTTTAGTGCATCATAGAAGCTATCGCACTAAAACAGGAATTTTCCATAAAAGTATTAACATAAAATAGAAGAAGCACTACAACCAACACATATTAGAGCTACTGTACATTATGTCAACAGCTACAGAGAATCAATTTGCCGTTATGTTGCATCACATGGAAGGTTATCCACAGGAAGATTACTCTAACAATTTCAATACACACAACAAAATGTAATGACTTTCCCGAAATTTTGAAGGATTTTACTAATTCCATGACTTTTCCAGGTTTTCCATGGCCGTGGGAACCCTGAATTAAATGTTTACTCTCCTGTGTGGATTTCCATGCGTCTCTTCAAGTCTTCTTTACGACCAAAACCTTTACCGCAGACAGAGCAATTAAATTGTTTATCTCCTGCTGTGTGGATTATCATGCCTCTTCAAGTTTATTCTATGACCAAAGCCTTTACCACAGACTGAGCAATTAAATGTTTACTCTCCTGTGGACTATCATGTGTGACTTCAAGGTTGCTTTAAGACCAAAACCTTTACCACATAGTGAGCAATTAAATTGTTTCTCATCTGTGTGGATTATCATGCGTTTCTTCAAGGATCCTTTACAACCAAAACCTTTACCACAGACTGAGCAATTAAATTGTGTCTCGCCTGTGTGGACTATCATGTGTCTCTCAAGTTTCCTTTACAACCAAAACCTTTACCACAGATCAAGCAAATAAATTGTTTAACTCCTGTGTGGACTATCACGTGTCTCTCAATGTCTCGTTTTGACCTAAACCTTTACCACAGACTGAGCAAAGAAATTGTGTCTTACGTGTGTGGACCATCATGTGTGACTTCAAGTTTCCTTTATGACCAAAACTTTTCCTACACACTGAGGAACTCACATGTTTCTTCCCAATAACTTAACTTTGTCTCTGTGAGTCTAAACCTGACTGAGGTTCTCTAGTTCCCATCCATTCTTCATCACTGTCTTCAGTCTCAGGTTCAGAAAGTCTGAAGTCTTGTTATCACTAGCTGGTTGTAAACTACTAGCTGGATCAAAGTTCCTGGCTGGTTCTGATACTCCACAGTCCTCTCCACCAGCTTCTGTATTCATCTGTTCAGTTGAGCTGCTGACTAGAAGCTCTGCCTCTCTCTTCTCCTCAGTTTGGCTTTGATGAAGCTGTGAGGACTGAGGTTTCTCTTCATCATCTTCACAGGAACAGGAGTGAATGGGAACTTGGTGATATGGGCCTCCTCTGGCCGTTGAAGCTACTCTCTCTCCTGACTGGTCCAGAATTCCTCCTGTTCCTCTTTAATATGTGGGGCCTCTGGATCCTCCTGAAGCTGCTCTCCCTCCTGACTGATCCAGAGTTCCTCCTGTTCCTCTTATGTGTGGGGCCTCTGGGTCCTCTTGAAGCTGCTCTCCCTCCTGACTGATCCAGAGTTCCTCCTGTTCCTCTTATGTGTGGGGCCTCTGGGTCCTCTTGAAGCTGCTCTCCCTCATGACTGATCCAGAGTTCCTCCTGTTCCTCTTTCATGTGTGGGGGCTCTGGGTTCTCCTGAAGCTGCTCTCCCTCCTGACTGATCCAGAGTTCCTCCAGTTCCTCTTTAAGGTGTGGAGGCTCTGGGTCCTCCTGAAGCTGCTCACCCTCTTGAATGATCTGGAGTTCCTCCTGTTCCTCTTTAATGTGTGGGGGCCTCTGGGTCTTCCTGAAGCTGCTCTCCCTCCTGACTGGTCCAGAGTTCCTCCTGTTCCTCTTTAATGTGTGGGGGCTCTGGTTCCTCCTGGTTCACACTGGAGCTCCCCTCCTGCTGCTCAGTGGGAACTTCTGATTTAATGACCAACAGCTGCTGGAGGTCTGGAGGCAAGGCTTCTCTACCACACAGTGTCCAGTAGTTTTCCGTGTCGGTCGATCTCCTCCTTTGAACGAGTAGCTTCCTCCTCATACTCTGCTATCGTTCTTTCAAACAGCCCAATTATGTCTTCAACAGCCGCAGTTAGGCGCTGCTTCACCACAGCTCTCAGCTTCTGGACTTTAGACATTTTCCTTTTCACGCAGTAACTGGAACTTTTCCCCCTGAACTATTTACTGACATCATTCAAAGCTCCAATAGCTTCACAGCTAACATTAGCTTCACAGCAAAACCATTCATCTGAGTCCGTCCTCTCAGATTTAAACAGAGCCCCGGTTCCAGTTGATATATTCATGATAATATCATCCGCACATACGAGTCTTCTGTTTGTAAATTAAGCTTCAAGCTATCAAGCTGGACCCCTAACAAACTATGGACCCGTGGGAGTTCGACTCCCCTGGGAGTTCGACCCCCCTGGAAGTAAGACCCCCCTGGTCTCGAGCACAGTGGTCTCCAAAGCCTCCGGGACACACTTCAAATTCTGAAAATCAATATCACTTACTGTATAGAATTGAATTGGTGATGTCACCAGTGATCACATAACTGCAATGCTTTCAGCTTCAACCATTTACCCATGTAGGCTATTACCGTATTAACACAAGCAAACACACAAACATGATTTTGATCCGTTTTTGCATCTTTGCGCCATGGATAAAATTCAACATTATTTTCAGCTGTATTTTAAGAAAAACAATAAACAGTTACAGTACTGCAGGCATTTTGTTATAATTAATCTTCACATTGGCATGTACTCATTCAAGAATTTTCTTTCAACAGCAATTGTATAGGCTAATCGAATTGAACAGACCTGGTATTATGAAAGAGTTTACATCATTAGAGCAAAAACATTTTAGATTATTATTATTATTTGTATTTATTTATTTTTGCTTTAGTTTTAACTAATGGCCCAATGGTGTGAACAGACCGGGGGTGGGGGGGTAGCTAGACCAAAATGAGCGAGGAGGAGGAGGAGTTGGAGGGAGCAGGGGAGAGAAGAGTGGAGTGGGGAGTGGGGAGGGGAGGGGAGTGGGGAGGGGAGAGGGGAGAGGGGGGGAGAGGGGAGAGGGGGGGGGGGAGGGGAGAGAGGAGTGGAGTGGAGTGGAGTGGAGTGGGGAGGGAAGGGAAGGGAAGGGAAGGGGAGGGGGGTGTTGTCGGCTCCTGAATGAACCATGTTCGGTAACGGAGGCTCAGCTCTCCCGGTCTGCTCCCTTCTCCTCCTCCAGCTCCTCGTCCTCCCGGTAACGACCAACTGGCCCGTCAAGGTAAACGCTCTCAGAATAACACCGCCTGCAGTCGCTCCACAGGAGGGGGGGGGGGGGGAGGGGGGGAGGGGGGTACACGCCGTGTCCATTTGCCGAAACTGTGCAAAAGTTGACAAGAGGAGTGGGGGGATAGTTTGCCCCCATACGTCCTGTCTGTCCTTTCCTTGTGTCGAGACTTGCCGCACGCTAAACTCCATTCAGAAAGCTGTAGCTTTAAAGATGCCTTGCCTGTCGGCACACGCACTCACGTCGCAGGACAGGACTTGGCACATTTAACGAACATTTAGGTAGACGCTCTTCAATTCGGTATCGGTATAATCCAGATGGGAGCACTCGGTTTCAATACAATCTGAACTTTCTTGAATTGTTCACCGTGCCCCCGCTGCCTCCCTCCGCGGTGCTGGTGGAAGAAGAGACCGCAGGAATACGGGGCGAAGCTGCTCGAAAAGTTTACATTTCGCTGACACGACGTGCTGTTTGGTGTGTCGGATCTATACCGATTTGAAGAATGGACCATAACGATTCGTAAAACGTATTGGGTCGTGCTCTCTGATATCTGATATGTACACATTTGCCGCTAAACAAGGCTGCAGTGAACGGCCAGAGTTTTTTCAAAATGGAATTTGGTTTAAAGTTTGTCTTCCTACGTAACGTATCCGGTCTGGGGAATAACGTTACTGTACTGTAGCCTACATAAACTGTTCCCCGATGCGGATACAGAATTTATTCTTAACAGCTACCCGTTATATATAGGCTATATTTTTGGTTCAACCCATTCTGTTCTTGTTTGTTTTGGGGGGGTTCGAGGCTGAAACGATTCCCCCATAGTTAACTTTATATAAGCGGGAATATGAATATCCATTGACCATTTGCCATGTCCAATAACCTCGTAGTTGACCAATTCTCCGGTCGGCTGTAATGCTGCTATACATGTAACGTAATCACGTTTTGTAACGTTAGTTTTCTCGTTACAATGCCTACAGTTTGGGGTTAGTACAACACAACCTGATATTGTGCACAACTACACGTTGTCAATTTATGTCTTCTGTTTTGATTATTACAACAACTAGTTTTTCTGTAGCCAGTGGTTCTTCTCAAAGTGGGGTCCGGGGACCCCCAGGCATCCTTGAGGGGGTTCCAGGGGGTCCCCAGCGAAAAGGTACCCCCCCCCCCACACTAGCTATCATTCCATCCATAAGGAACACAATGACAGCATTCTCCCAACCACTTGAATGTTGACCAGCTTGGACGAAAGAGCCCGCTCGTCTGGCTGCCTGGCGTAATCAAGTCTCCAGAAGCCCCGCGATGAAGTTGAAGACATAATTTACACCCTGGTTTTAACTGACATCTTCACTAGTCAAAGTGAAAACGGCACTTTCAGCTCACGATATAGTCGACTTCATCTCGGGGCGGATTACGCCAGGCGAGCAGAGTGTGGAGGCTTCTTGGTGGTGATGTTTGAAAGCTGGTCAGCAGGCGAGCAGAGTATGGAGGGTTCTTGGTGGTGATGTTTGAAAGCTGGTCAGCAGGCGAGCAGAGTATGGAGGGATCTTGGTGGGGATGTTTGAAAGCTGGTCACCAGGCGAGCAGAGTATGGAGGGTTCTTGCTGGTGATGTTTGAAAGTCACCAGGCGAGCAGAGTATGGAGGGATCTTGGTGGGGATGTTTGAAAGCTGGTCACCAGGCGAGCAGAGTGTATGGAGGGTTCTTGCTGGTGATGTTTGAAAGTCACCAGGCGAGCAGAGTATGGAGGGTTCTTGGTGGTGATGTTTGAAAGCTGGTGAACCAGGCGAGCAGAGTATGGAGGGTTCTTGCTGGTGATGTTTGAAAGCTGGTGAACCAGGCGAGCAGAGTATGGAGGGTTCTTGGTGGTGATGTTTGAAAGCTGGTCACCAGGCGAGCAGAGTATGGAGGGTTCTTGGTGGTGATGTTTGAAAGCTGGTGAACCAGGCGAGCAGAGTATGGAGGGTTCTTGCTGGTGATGTTTGAAAGCTGGTCACCAGGCGAGCAGAGTATGGAGGGTTCTTGGTGGTGATGTTTGAAAGCTGGTCACCAGGCGAGCAGAGTTTGGAGGGTTCTTGGTGGTGATGTTTGAAAGCTGGTCACCAGGTGAGCAGAGTATGGAGGGTTCTTGGTGGTGATGTTTGAAAGTCACCAGGCGAGCAGAGTATGGAGGGTTCTTGCTGGTGATGTTTGAAAGCTGGTCACCAGGCGAGCAGAGTATGGAGGGTTCTTGGTGGTGATGTTTGAAAGCTGGTCACCAGGCGAGCAGAGTATGGAGGGTTCTTGTTGGTGATGTTTGAAAGTCACCAGGCGAGCAGAGTATGGAGGGTTCTTGGTGGGGATGTTTGAAAGCTGGTCACCAGGCGAGCAGAATATGGAGGAGTATACTCGTTTTCCCCCTGGAGGAAAGGACAAGCCTGGATGGGTCAAACGCAGAGGACATATTTCACCGGCCACCGTCGGCATGAGTGTGTGTGTAGTGGCCGCATGCATGTGTTGTAGTGTGTTCGTGTGACAATAAAGACGGGCTGCCGTCTGAAATCGTGTTTTTTTTTAAATGACAAAATCAAAACCTCCCATTACCCTGTTGTTATTGCTAAGCGTATCTGTGTGTATATGCAGTGCTTCTCTTGGACCATATCAAAAGTATCGGTAGTATCGAAAAGTATCAATACTGAACATTTGAATCGGATACAATGCTCCTTTGCAACAGGTATCGATAGTATCGATAAGTATCAATACTAAAAATTTGAAATGGATACAATGCTCATTTGCAACAGTTTTGATACCATCAGTGTTTTCTTTTAATGAAAAAGCACTGATTTTTCCCTCCCTATCATTGGATATCTGTTGCATCAACAAGCTGAACGTGTTCTGATGGCTATAGAGCAGAGGCTAATCTGCTGTCTAAGTTCAAAGTTTTATCACGCTTAGATTAGGGAGAAGTGTGCGTCTGTCCGTCCGTCCATCTGTCTAACTTTATTTGTATGCCCCTCGATGTGTCATCATCCCCCCCCTTCACGTGGTATCGAAAATGGTATCGAGCATCGATATCTTCCTGGGTATCGGTACAGTGTTTCCCACAGGATTTTGAGAATTTGTGGTGGGGGACCGCAGTCCCCCTAGGGGGGTGCGGGGGCATGCCCCCCCGCGAGATTTTTTTTAAACATTTTAAAGTAAAATGCATGAATTTGGTGTACTTTGAGAAAGCTTAAGAGCAAAATTAAAAGGCTAGATCTATGAAGAACATGTCATCATTACTGTGCTGTGGGTTTACAATGACAAACTAAATTTCTCCCTATAGGTCAGGGATACTCAACTTGCTTTGCCACTTTCGTGAAATGATAGAAGGCGAGGGGCCAGTTAATAAACAAACAATATACATTTTTCTGTAGCGGATTGTAGGTTTTTGGGGTGTCAGCCGGAGTTTAGGCTGACAGTGTTGTGCACACCGGATAGTTAGTTAGGTTAAGTTAGTTAGGTTAAGTACATACATAAGTGCCTGGGTAGCGAGCAGATGGCGGTATTTGACAATTTAGCAGCTAAATCATAGATTATTGAAAGATATTCCATATTCCAGACTGAAATGCTATAACAGAAGTATTGGCCAGAATGACATGAACATTTATTGGACACTTATTCAGCGGATATCTTGCATGTTGCGTTCAGGTGCACTGTAAAAAAAAAATATATATATATATTTTTTTTTTTGGTCAACATCTTATTGTGGCGGTCCAAATATTATTGTGGCGGCCCGCCACAAATTCCTTTATGTATGGGAAACACTGCGGTATCGAAGTAGAAATTCTAGTATCGTGACATCCATAATTGGACCGCGATGGATGAATAGCCGCCACTTTGAGGAAATGCAGATGGCAAATCTTTCTCAGCAACGATCAATTATGACCAACTGTATTTTGTTCCACGATCGCTTTGTTCTATATAATATATAATAAGTCCACTTGATCTCTGTTGATTATTTGCCCTCTTTTGTGGCGCTCTGACGCCGGCCATCTTTCCTCCAGAGTCACGAGGTTCTTCTGTGTTCTTCTCACCACCTTCTACATCGCAAACGCCGCTGGATTTCCGTGCACACAAATGAGCTTCATATTCACGGCCACACACACTCCATCAACTCCCACAATTATCTATAAATTGTCCCACATTTTGCCTGTTCAGCATTTCATTTATCACTCCGACCCGCTCCGACTTTTCCAATAAAAGGAACAACAGCGCACGCAGTAAACTTAAACAACCCCAGCTTTGCTGGCGGCGGAGTTGACGGAGGTTGACTAAGAGTCCAGATAAAAGATGTTACTTGGAAGCGTTTGCTGGTGTTACACCACATCCAAGAGAAGTGATCAAGGCAAGTTCTGAAGTGCGCGCGCCGCACACACACACACACACACACAATCAACAACTGTCAGAGAATTGGCGTGACATCTAAATATACATACTAGGCCATTTGCCAAGGTTTTTTTTATTGTCCTCCAACAGCAGATTGCACATTGTTACGCACAAACATAATTACAGTAACATAACAACAGTGAGGCGAGGAGGAATAAACATTGCCAAAAAAGGGTTGAATTCATGTGGTAAAGTTGCTTAGTTGCAATTGTTATTTTTTTTTACTACCAAGGCTTGAAGGAATGAGACGTGGAAATCAACTGAAAAACACTGCATTTTTTTTTTTTTCATCGTCATCGCAATATGAACATGCGCAATAAACACATCGCGAAGACTGCCTGAAACGCAATAAAATAACAGAAGTGGTTTTATTTACATGCGTCATGCATTCCCACTCAGCATCGGATCATTTTGTCTTGTGTTGTAAATCCAGCGTACACCTTTCCCTTGCAACAGTGCGCTCCGCCCCTCTGCCAAAGCCCAAACACGCTGTGTGTAGTTTCAGCTAGAGTCAGTGTGTATTTCATTTCTTTATTCAGTGGGCATAGCAGGCTATGTTTGGGGTCTATGTTACCATTATTAAAGCAGAAAGACATATGAACTGTATAGCTAATATGCATACTTTCATATTTTTTTATTTATCGCAAGTCGTATCGTCATCGCTATATTGAACAATGATATCGCACATCGCAGATTTTCCTCATATAGTGCAGGCCTATGCGTGCATCAGAGAGACTGTCTGCATGTAACGACTGAATAGCCACTTTCAGACATGGACTCGGGATCAGCTCAGGGTAGCTCAGGAAAATCATTCCCTGGACATTCCCTGGACATTACCTGGACATTACCTGGACATTACCTGGACATTACCTGGACATTCCCTGGACATTACCTGGACATTACCTGGACAGTGCCCTTTCAGACAAGAGGCATTGTTACTTTCACACATGAGGAACACCTCTGCTGTGGAGGGGCGTCAAAATTAATCGTTTAATCGATGCATCGCGATGCGGAACGTGTGAATCGAATCGAATCGTCGACAGATGAATCGTTGAATGTTTAAATTTCTGTTGACGTTCAGATTTTAAAGCACTTTCTAAGTCAAAAAAAAGGGAGTTGATATTTATCTGACTGCTTGTATTAATTGATGAAAAAGTAGCCATGTGCAGTAATAATATAGAAAATTGAGGATGCGATACTTGAAGCCGCGATACTTTGAGCTGTATCGAGATGCATCGTGTAATCGAACCGAATCGAATCGGACGTTCACAGATTAATCATAATCGAATCGTGAGGCCAGTGAAGATTCACACAGCTGTGGAGTAGAGCAGAGGTGTTCAGAGTGGGAGGCCGGCCTCCCCAGGGGGTCTCCAAGCGGTTTCAGGGGAGGCTCAGCGAATGGAAGTGGAAAAATGTTACACGAGTTATTAAAAGGAGTTATCATAGAATGGCTGTGTAATTTGGCTAAAGATAATTTGACAGTTTTTTCCACTTTCCCATAGGGGTGGGGGAAAAAATCGATTCACCTAAGTATCGCGATTTTTAATGTCACGATTTTTTGGATCGATCTTTTATTCCAGAATCGATAATCGCAAATTAAAAAAAAAAAAAAAAAAAAAAAAAAAAAAATTTTTTTTTTTTTTTTTTTTGGGTGCTTGCAGTCAGGCCACTCACTGAACAGCAGGCCAGGCGCCGCCTACTGGTTTACTAGTGGTTTTATTACTTTATTAGTTAGTCTGAAGTAATAATTACACTTCAGGGTTAAAGTGGGTGCATCTCATTGTAAAATTGGACCCAAATCTGGCTTCAAACGGCCCAAATTTCACGCGCGTTGGCCCATATCGGCCTGGCCTGCTTGGTATCTAATGCCCGGCCTGAATTATGATCCCAGTCCGCCCCTGTTTTTAACTATATCGCCCAGCCCTACTCATGATATATAATATACAGTCTCTAGTGTATGATTCAACTTTTCCCATGTTCTAATCTAGTGTAAAAAAGCAAACAAACTGAAAAAATAAAAGAAAAAAATAAACAAAAATCGCAATAAATCGTAATATCGAATCGCAATAATCGTAGAATCGCAATAATCGTGAATCGCAATATATATCGAATCGGCACCAAAGTATCGTGATAGTATCGAATCGGGAGATAAGTGAATCGGCACAGCCCTACTTTCCCACAGTCACAAACAGATACATGCCTCAGACCTTTGTATGTATTTGGTGTGGTCTGAAGTGTGTCAAACTGCAATATCAGACTGTCTTGGCTCAATTGTTGAGTGTCTATGGGCTCAAATAACACATAATCATAATCCCATAGGCATCCAGTATTTGAGCAAGCTGTGTCTGGGGGGAGGCTCACAGTCTCAGACTTTCAAATCCCTGGACTAGAGAATGTCGGGTGGGGCGGTTGAGGGGAACGTGGAGACGTTGCAGTGTGCTGCAGGAAACGCAGTGTTTATTGTTCAATGTAGACAAGCCTACATCAGAGATATCTCTGATGTAGACGAGCCTACATTCAGTTCTACATCAGAGATCTCTGATGTAGACGAGCCTACATCAGAGATATCTCTGATGTAGGCTCGTCTACATCAGAGATATCTCTCAGAAAGCAATTCTCCGCTCCATGACAAAAACCTAAAACGCATTATTCTGAGGCGGTAACGTGGGGTGGCGATGTGCCCAAAAATTGAGCGCCTGTTTGCACATCGACACAAAAGTCGTCTGTGCCAAATAGTGATTGCAGGTAACATTGGGAAAACCCTGGATAAGCCGATTTTACAGCCTGAGCCAGGTTGACAATCTTTCGAATGCAACACTTATCATCTAGTTGCATGAGTTTGGTCGTTTAATTAATTGATATATGAACGTTAATAGCGGGCACTTTTCACCCAAATAGCCTAACGCAGCGCCATCATCTTCTTGTTCCATTTTCACTTTCAAACTGGCAGAGGGAGGAAAAGAAACGAGTCAACTTTTACTGGCTACTCGCCAATTTGGCTCTCTTCCAAATAATCCAGCCACGTACAGTAACTACGTCCATTCATGAAATTAAATAGCGCAGGGACATTAATGGTTTGTAAAAGTGCCATTCGCATTAGGGATTGCACCGATGTGAACATTTTGGGCAATACCGATAACCGATATTTACCGATGTCGATATGATCCGTATAAAAACACATTTCTATGATAATCAGATGTTGTACATACTGAAAAACACATGTAAACACTGTGAATTTGAAAAAGTTATGAATTTCTTTATTGCCAAAACATTTGGAAAAGCCCATAAATCATAGACTTATCACAATGTTTCCTCTCAATGGCAACATTTTGGCTGATACCGATAACCGATATTGACATTGCAACATCGGGCCGATGCCGATATGTTAAAAAATGACTAACATCTGCCGATACCGGTATGATTGCAGATATATCGTGCATCCCTCATTCGCATGGCTAGCTATGTCATCAACACTCTAACTGGCTCAGCTCTGGAGCTGGTAGCTATATATTGGCCGCGGCCAGTTGTGTTCATACATACACTCTAGGGGTGTCAAAAATAATCGATTATAAGATGCATCGCGATGCGGACGTGCACGATTCTGCATCGATTCACAAATGTCAAAAATCGATTATTATTATTATTATTTTTTTTTTTTTTTTTTTTTATAATCAAATAAAATATAATGGAAGTACATGCAGTTGTTTATTTTAATTATGGATCACAATACAATGCAATTCCAAATGCACTTTTATTTTAAAAGTAGCCACACAGTGAGAAAAAAGAAAGTAAGAAAAAATAAATAATGTATTGGGGAAAAAAAGTGATGCATCGATTTAAGATGCATCGAGATGCATCGAGATGCATCGATAATGGTAATCAAATCGAATCGTAGCCCTCTGAATCGTAATCGAATCGTGAGGCCAGTGAAGATTCACAGCCCTAATGCACCCCCACCTGGGTAACATGTAGACAACTCCTCAATTCCAGGGCATGTCTGAAAGGGGCTTATGCTGCATGTAGTCAAGGCCCACACTGTCCCACACTGTCCCACACGGTCCCACACTGTCCCACTGTCCCACACTGTCCCACTGTCCCACACTGTCCCACTGTCCCACACTGTCCCACACTGTCCCACACGGTCCCACACTGTCCCACTGTCCCACACTGTCCCACTGTCCCACACGGTCCCACACTGTCCCACTGTCCCACACTGTCCCACTGTCCCACACTGTCCCACACTGTCCCACACTGTCCCACTGTCCCACACTGTCCCACACTGTCCCACACTGTCCCACAGTCCCACACTGTCCCACACTGTCCCACTGTCCCACACTGTCCCACTGTCCCACACTGTCCCACTGTCCCACACTGTCCCACACTGTCCCACACTGTCCCACTGTCCCACACTGTCCCACACTGTCCCACTGTCCCACACGGTCCCACACTGTCCCACTGTCCCACACTGTCCCACAGTAAGCATCTTTGTTTTTTACCCTGGCCTCATCTATCACCCATAATGGACTGAAGTGAACCATGTCGTTTCTTAGGGAGCCATCACAACTGGACTCCTGAGCCACCATAGTCCAAGAAACACTGCTTCACTGCTTTGTTTGCCACAGCCCTGGTCGAAAAACAAGACACACACATATCCAAAGGTGTGTGTGTGTGTGTGTGTGTGTGTGTGTGTGTGTGTGTGTGTGTGTGTGTGTGTGTGTGCGTGTGCGTGTGCGAGAAACTAGCCAGAGGGTAATCTGACAAGAGATTAAGGAGCCTGTGTAGGCTTGTTTAGGACCCTGTTTGGGCAACACAGTAGTGGGACTTTGAGCCGTGTGTGTGTGTGTGTGTGTGTGTGTGTGTGTGTGTGTGTGTGTGTGTGCGTGCGTGCGTGCGCGCGCGCGTTAACGTAAGGGATCCCCCCTTGGAGATTCCAGGCGGGCGGGCAGCACTCATGCATCGGATTGTCCGCTCCTCTCCACACAGAAGCAGCTGGCTGCCTGGTACTCTGCGGATCTGCGGATCCCACTCGTGTGGCACCACAACACGCTGAATCCCACTGGATTTGGGGGCGGAACAGCAGTCCACAGAATCGTCAAAATCAAACCATCGACACGCTATTGTGGCCCCGCCTCTCAACCCTGTCATCTCAGACAAGCTTTGTTTTCAGACTCTAAAGCGACCCTCCGACCCTCGCCGCCTGGGTTCATTTCGTCTTTAACAACAGTTTACGGGAGTGCAAATTTGGGTTCGGCAGGATCATCTTCACAAGCGTCAATCACTTTTATGGCTTTTGAAGCGTTTTCTAAAAATGTTGTCAAAAAAAAGATGCATTTCCGTTCCAAAAGTGATTCACGTTTGTGAAGATTATCCTGCTGAACCCCAATTCGCGTTCCCGTAAACTTTTGTTAACCACAGACCTTATTTTATGTATTTAAAGGAGAACTTACCTCCAAAACACTTTTTTTCAGCTTTTAACCAATATATATGAGTTAGGGGGTGATGTGTGAAGAATTCTGGTCAGAATTTCCACATTTGACACCAAACTGTTGCCATTTTACCATTTGTATCATTTTTCAGCAGCATATCTGGCATAAGCGCCCTCTAAGGGTCAAAGACTGCTTTTTTTTTCTTTCTCAAATGAATGGGAGATTAGGAACACACTGACGTCACAGTGTTCCCAAAGACCATTCGCATTAGGGATTGCACCGATGTGAACATTTTGGGCAATACCGATAACCGATATTTACCGATGTCGATATGATCCGTATAAAAACACATTTCTATGATAATCAGATGTTGTACATACTGAAAAACACATGTAAACACTGTGAATTTGAAAAAGTTATGAATTTCTTTATTGCCAAAACATTTGGAAAAGCCCATAAATCATAGACTTATCACAATGTTTCCTCTCAATGGCAACATTTTGGCTGATACCGATAACCGATATTGACATTGCAACATCGGGCCGATGCCGATATGTTAAAAAATGACTAACATCTGCCGATACCGGTATGATTGCAGATATATCGTGCATCCCTCATTCGCATGGCTAGCTATGTCATCAACACTCTAACTGGCTCAGCTCTGGAGCTGGTAGCTATATATTGGCCGCGGCCAGTTGTGTTCATACATACACTCTAGGGGTGTCAAAAATAATCGATTATAAGATGCATCGCGATGCGGACGTGCACGATTCTGCATCGATTCACAAATGTCAAAAATCGATTATTATTATTATTATTATTATTTTTTTTTTTTATTATTTTTTTTATAATCAAATAAAATATAATGGAAGTACATGCAGTTGTTTATTTTAATTATGGATCACAATACAATGCAATTCCAAATGCACTTTTATTTTAAAAGTAGCCACACAGTGAGAAAAAAGAAAGTAAGAAAAAATAAATAATGTATTGGGGAAAAAAAGTGATGCATCGATTTAAGATGCATCGAGATGCATCGAGATGCATCGATAATGGTAATCAAATCGAATCGTAGCCCTCTGAATCGTAATCGAATCGTGAGGCCAGTGAAGATTCACAGCCCTAATGCACCCCCACCTGGGTAACATGTAGACAACTCCTCAATTCCAGGGCATGTCTGAAAGGGGCTTATGCTGCATGTAGTCAAGGCCCACACTGTCCCACACTGTCCCACACGGTCCCACACTGTCCCACTGTCCCACACTGTCCCACACTGTCCCACTGTCCCACACTGTCCCACACTGTCCCACACGGTCCCACACTGTCCCACTGTCCCACACTGTCCCACACGGTCCCACACTGTCCCACTGTCCCACACTGTCCCACTGTCCCACACTGTCCCACACTGTCCCACACTGTCCCACTGTCCCACACTGTCCCACACTGTCCCACTGTCCCACACTGTCCCACAGTCCCACACTGTCCCACACTGTCCCACTGTCCCACACTGTCCCACTGTCCCACACTGTCCCACTGTCCCACACTGTCCCACACTGTCCCACACTGTCCCACTGTCCCACACTGTCCCACACTGTCCCACACTGTCCCACTGTCCCACACGGTCCCACACTGTCCCACTGTCCCACACTGTCCCACAGTAAGCATCTTTGTTTTTTACCCTGGCCTCATCTATCACCCATAATGGACTGAAGTGAACCATGTCGTTTCTTAGGGAGCCATCACAACTGGACTCCTGAGCCACCATAGTCCAAGAAACACTGCTTCACTGCTTTGTTTGCCACAGCCCTGGTCGAAAAACAAGACACACACATATCCAAAGGTGTGTGTGTGTGTGTGTGTGTGTGTGTGTGTGTGTGTGTGTGTGTGTGTGTGTGTGCGTGTGCGTGTGCGAGAAACTAGCCAGAGGGTAATCTGACAAGAGATTAAGGAGCCTGTGTAGGCTTGTTTAGGACCCTGTTTGGGCAACACAGTAGTGGGACTTTGAGCCGTGTGTGTGTGTGTGTGTGTGTGTGTGTGTGTGTGTGTGTGTGTGTGTGTGTGTGTGTGTGTGTGTGTGTGTGTGTGTGTGTGTGTGTGTGTGTGCGTGCGTGCGTGCGCGCGCGCGTTAACGTAAGGGATCCCCCCTTGGAGATTCCAGGCGGGCGGGCAGCACTCATGCATCGGATTGTCCGCTCCTCTCCACACAGAAGCAGCTGGCTGCCTGGTACTCTGCGGATCTGCGGATCCCACTCGTGTGGCACCACAACACGCTGAATCCCACTGGATTTGGGGGCGGAACAGCAGTCCACAGAATCGTCAAAATCAAACCATCGACACGCTATTGTGGCCCCGCCTCTCAACCCTGTCATCTCAGACAAGCTTTGTTTTCAGACTCTAAAGCGACCCTCCGACCCTCGCCGCCTGGGTTCATTTCGTCTTTAACAACAGTTTACGGGAGTGCAAATTTGGGTTCGGCAGGATCATCTTCACAAGCGTCAATCACTTTTATGGCTTTTGAAGCGTTTTCTAAAAATGTTGTCAAAAAAAAGATGCATTTCCGTTCCAAAAGTGATTCACGTTTGTGAAGATTATCCTGCTGAACCCCAATTCGCGTTCCCGTAAACTTTTGTTAACCACAGACCTTATTTTATGTATTTAAAGGAGAACTTACCTCCAAAACACTTTTTTTCAGCTTTTAACCAATATATATGAGTTAGGGGGTGATGTGTGAAGAATTCTGGTCAGAATTTCCACATTTGACACCAAACTGTTGCCATTTTACCATTTGTATCATTTTTCAGCAGCATATCTGGCATAAGCGCCCTCTAAGGGTCAAAGACTGCTTTTTTTTTCTTTCTCAAATGAATGGGAGATTAGGAACACACTGACGTCACAGTGTTCCCAAAGACTATGGGATTTCAAGATAATTACTCCCCTACCCCCCCTGTACCCTTTCAGCTCCTCAGAACTCCAAGCCTATTCTTATTGAAGTTTGCTCTTAAAATACTGAACCAAACGTCGTCAAAGTTGGCACATGTCTTAATTATAGTTAGTTTCCCGCTGAATGTGTCATTACTTTATTGATATCTTACCTGGATAAGCTCGAATGATGATGTTTATATTATCAGTCCGAGTTGCAAGCACTGTCTCCAGCCCAGGCATGCGGGAGAGAGTCGTACTGTAAACCTCATGCACTAGCTCCAAGCTCCGCGGGCGCGCGCAGCAGAGCAGAGCTCTCTGTGCTCTGAGAGTAGAGAGAGCAGTCTGATATTTCCGCAAACAAATATGGTCGCAGTTTAGCGCACATGTAAAATATAACGCTATACTACGACGTGACAACGTGACAAAGCTTCTCTAAACACATCGGCTACTATCATTTCCCTGCATCCCTCCTACTGAGATTATATCGGTAATGATTTTGGACAGACTGAATGCGCGGAGGAGGAGGAGGAAAGATCTGCAGCTGTGCCCTGAGTAGAGACACTCGCCTCGCTCCGACTACTGTGCCTGTCTGTGAAAAGCGTCCTGTCCAGTCGCACCTTCGCAAACAGATGCGGGATTCCCTCAATCCTGTACCCAATCTCAGACTGTATTCTCTAAATCGCACACCAGCTATTTCTGTCTGTTTGTTTGTTGCTCCGTGAGGTTACAAGCGCCCCATGCATGCAGCAGGCTGTTTCGCCAGCCGGGGTCTGGCAGGAGGGAGGAGGCGCAGGCAGCCTGCACTGCGCTGAGAGGAAAAAACTTTTGCACAACTTTTAACAAGAATCACGAAAAGCCCCCAAACTAAAATGAAAAAGGGACTATATGGCAACTTGGACGAGGGAATGACGTAGAGAAATCTCGCATTGTGTTACCCCAGAACGGGGGGTTTGTCGTATTGTGCGGTGTGCTGCTGTAACGAGCCCATGCCACTTTGCTCTCGTAACGTAGTTTAACACACTGCCATAGAGTTACATGCAGAAAAATAATTAAATTTCTAGTTCGCCACTGAATTACCAAATTGATATAACTTTCAACCATTTTGAGCAAAGCTCTTTCCAAACAGGCCACCAGCGTTGGCTAGTTGTTGATAATTATACAGATATGGCCCCTCTCAAATAAATTATTTTTGAGGCAATAGGCAAACTGTAATGGCGTCGATTTCCGAAAAAAAATCTGGACTTCAACACAGCCAAAGAGTCCAGTATAGACAAGAGCATATGTAATTTCTTGTTTTTTTCCATAGGTATTTTCAAATCACTGTTCTAATACATATCTAGGGGGTTAGTCCCCCTTTAAGTGAAGTCCCCATCCTAAAAGCCCATTCACTTTTCCCTTTAACTTTACTTCCGGACTCATCCCTGCGGTTCTCTATTATGCTGCCTACACACTAGAGGATTTTCAAATCTTAACCGATTTTAAAAACATGAGAGACCACAGACATAAGGACAATTTCATCAGATTTTAACATTAAAATCGCCTGAACGCACACACTAGACGATTCGGCCAGACTGCGAGACCACACACCAGCCGTTTGAAGTACCGACTCACAGCGATTCCAGCAACTAGACTACGCTGTTTATATCCCACAAAACCGCAATTTCTTCACACAGACAACAGCAGATGGCTCTCCAAACATGCACCGAGCGGCGGGTCCACTTCAAGCAGCGCGGACACCCTCGCAAAATGAGATAAAACAACGTCCTGTCTGAGAGCTCATATTACAGCATATCCACTCCCTTGAAGCAAACAAACCGCTCCGCTCGGCACATGTTTGGAGAGCCATCCGCCGCTGTCCACCCTGTTTTAAGCTGTGAGGATGCTGGGGAGAGAGGAGCTCAGCTACATGGCACTGCTGTTGCCACAACTCGTAGCGCTGCATTAACATCCGGACCGGGTATGATGCGTCGACGCGTCCCGGTCTGCTCGCTCTCATTGGCTATTGCGGGTTCCGTCGGGAGACAGCCATCGTAAATATCAAACATGTTTGATATGCCCGATTCGAGATCGGGCAGGCTCCGATTCAATCAATAATTTATTGACACCAGACACTTGACAATTATTTTGACAAAACATCGGTTGAGACTAGCCTCGAATCGGGCCACGCCCCCCCGAGGGGAATCGGGCATTAAATCGGGCCTTTTATCCTCTAGTGTGTGGGAGGCATTAGGAAAGCCAGTGGAGTGCCCCCCCCCCCCCCCCCCCCCCCCCC
>NC_139635.1:19153974-19161474 GCF_964638095.1 Poromitra crassiceps
GATTCTCTAGTGAGAGCTCTACTGGCTTGTATACTGGCTGTTTCTCTAGTGAGAGCTCTACTGGCTTGTATACTGTCTGATTCTCTAGTGAGAGCTCTACTGGCTTGTATACTGACTGTTTCTCTAGTGAGAGCTCTACTGACTTGTATACTGACTGTTTCTCTAGTGAGAGCTCTACTGGCTTGTATACTGTCTGATTCTCTAGTGAGAGCTCTACTGGCTTGTATACTGGCTGTTTCTCTAGTGAGAGCTCTACTGGCTTGTATGCTGGCTGTTTCTCTAGTGAGAGCTCTACTGGCTTGTATACTGGCTGCTTCTAGTGAGAGCTCTACTGGCTTGTATACTGGCTGTTTCTCTAGTGAGAGCTCTACTGGCTTGTATACTGTCTGATTCTCTAGTGAGAGCTCTACTGGCTTGTATACTGACTGTTTCTAGTGAGAGCTCTACTGGCTTGTATACTGTCTGTTTCTAGTGAGAGCTCTACTGGCTTGTATACTGACTGTTTCTAGTGAGAGCTCTACTGGCTTGTATACTGACTGTTTCTAGTGAGAGCTCTACTGGCTTGTATACTGGCTGCTTCTAGTGAGAGCTCTACTGGCTTGTATACTGGCTGTTTCTAGTGAGAGCTCTACTGGCTTGTATACTGACTGTTTCTAGTGAGAGCTCTACTGGCTTGTATACTGACTGTTTCTCTAGTGAGAGCTCTACTGGCTTGTATACTGACTGTTTCTAGTGAGAGCTCTACTGGCTTGTATACTGACTGTTTCTAGTGAGAGCTCTACTGGCTTGTATACTGACTGTTTCTAGTGAGAGCTCTACTGGCTTGTATACTGACTGTTTCTAGAGAGAGCTCTACTGGCTTGTATACTGTCTGTTTCCCTAGTGAGAGCTCTACTGGCTTGTATACTGACTGTTTCTAGTGAGAGCTCTACTGGCTTTTATACTGACTGTTTTTGCTTGATGGTTTGCTGTGTATATTTTGTCCCAGGAGGAGGTGTTTCAGTGGTGGGGGGAGTGGTCCAGTTGGTCCTCCTGCTCCCGCAGCTGTGGAGGAGGAGTGAGGAGTCAGGAGAGACACTGTCTCATACAGAGGTAATGCATGTTACACACACACACACACACACACACACACACACACACACACACACACACACACACACACACACACACACACACACACACACACACACACACTTCTAATAGTTCAGGTAGAAACAGTATGTAAAGGTATATAGTATATACATAAGGGATAATCAACAAGTCGGTGTGCGATCAACGGTTTTAAGGCACGATGTGAAGGTGAAGAACCACCCTTACATGAAGCAGAGAGTGGACCTTCAGAACCACCCTTACATGAAGCAGAGAGTGGGCCTTCAGAACCACCCCTACACGAAGCAGAGGCTGGACCTTCAGAACCACCCTTACATGAAGCAGAGAGTGGTCCATCAGAACCACCCTTACATGAAGCAGAGAGTGGTCCTTCAGAACCACCCCTACACAAAGCAGAGAGTGGTCCTTCAGAACCACCCTTACATGAAGCAGAGAGTGGACCTTCAGAACCACCCTTACATGAAGCAGAGAGTGGACCTTCAGAACCACCCCTACACGAAGCAAAGGGTGGACCTTCAGAACCACCCTTACATGAAGCAGAGAGTGACCCTTCAGAACCACCCCTACACGAAGCAGAGGGTGGACCTTCAGAACCACCCTTACATGAAGCAGAGCGTGGACCTTCAGAACCACCCCTACACGAAGCAGAGGGTGGACCTTCAGAACCACCCTTACATGAAGCAGAGAGTGGACCTTCAGAACCACCCCTACACGAAGCAGAGCGCAGTCCTTCAGAACGACCCTTACATGAAGCAGAGAGTGGTCCTTCAGAACCACCCCTACTTGAAGCAGAGGACAGTCCTTTGTGGTCGCAAATGTTTAGTGAAAGTTTTGCACTCAAAATTGAAAGCTTATGAAGCAAGAGCTTAGCGTTGTCATGACGAGGAATAATTCGACTCCCTTTTACAATCGAGCTACAACGTGTGTGTGTATGTGTGTGTGTCTGTGTGTGTGTGTGTGTCATGTGACCTTTGACCTGGCCCTGTCAGAGTTGCGGAAGTTCCTGTCAGCCAAGATTAACTCTCCACCCTCTCTGCTGGCCCTCCATCTTTCTCCCCCTTCTCCTCTTTACTCCTCTTCTCTACTTTCCTGTCTCCTCTCCTCTTCTCTCCTTTCCTGTCTCCTCTCCTCTTCTCTCCTTTCCTGTCTCCTCCCTTCCCCTCTTCTCTCCTTTCCTGTCTCCTCTCCTCTCCTCTTCTCTCCTTTCCTGTCTCCTCTCCTCTTCTCTCCTTTCCTGTCTCCTCCCTTCCCCTCTTCTCTCCTTTCCTGTCTCCTCTCCTCTCCTCTTCTCTCCTTTCCTGTCTCCTCTCCTCTCCTCTTCTCTCCTTTCCTGTCTCCTCTCCTCTCTTCTCTACTTTCCTGTCTCCTCTCTTCCCCTCTTCTCTCCTTTCCTGTCTCCTCTCCTCTCCTCTTCTCTCCTTTCCTGTCTCCTCTCCTCTCCTCTTCTCTCCTTTCCTGTCTCCTCTCCTCTCTTCTCTACTTTCCTGTCTCCTCTCTTCCCCTCTTCTCTCCTTTCCTGTCTCCTCTCTTCCCCTCTTCTCTCCTTTCCTGTCTCCTCTCCTCTCCTCTTCTCTCCTTTCCTGTCTCCTCTCCTCCCCTCACCTCTCCTTTCCTGTCTCCTCTCCTCCCCTCTTCTCTCCTTTCCTGTCTCCTCTCCTCCCCTCTTCTCTCCTTTCCTGTCTCCTCTCCTCTCCTCCCCTCTTCTCTCCTTTCTTGTCTCCTCTCCTCCCCTCTTCTCTCCTTTCCAGTCTCCTCTCCTCCCCTCTTCTCTTCTCTCCTCTCCTCTCTTCCCCTCTTCTCTCCTTTCCTGTCTCCTCTCCTCTCCTCTTCTCTCCTTTCCTGTCTCCACTCCTCTCCTCTTCTCTCCTTTCCTGTCTCCTCTCCTCTCCTCCCCTCTTCTCTCCTTTCCTGTCTCCTCTCCTCTCCTCCCCTCTTCTCTCCTTTCCTGTCTCCTCTCCTCCCCTCTTCTCTCCTTTCCAGTCTCCTCTCTTCCCCTCTTCTCTCCTTTCCTGTCTCCTCTCCTCTCCTCCCCTCTTCTCTCCTTTCCTGTCTCCTCTCCTCTCCTCCCCTCTTCTCTCCTTTCCTGTCTCCTCTCCTCCCCTCTTCTCTCCTTTCCTGTCTCCTCTCCTCTCCTCTTCTCTCCTTTCCTGTCTCCACTCCTCTCCTCTTCTCTCCTTTCCTGTCTCCTCTCCTCTCCTCCCCTCTTCTCTCCTTTCCTGTCTCCTCTCCTCTCCTCCCCTCTTCTCTCCTTTCCTGTCTCCTCTCCTCCCCTCTTCTCTCCTTTCCAGTCTCCTCTCTTCCCCTCTTCTCTCCTTTCCTGTCTCCTCTCCTCCCCTCTTCTCTCCTCTCCTCTCCTCCCCTCTTCTCTCCTTTCCTGTCTCCTCTCCTCTCCTCTTCTCTCCTTTCCTGTCTCCTCTCCTCTTCTCTCCTTTCCAGTCTCCTCTCCTCTCTTCCCCTCTTCTCTCCTTTCCTGTCTCCTCTCCTCTCTTCCCCTCTTCTCTCCTTTCCTGTCTCCTCTCCTCCCCTCTTCTCTCTGAGCCTGTCCCCCCCCCCAAAAAACATACAAGCGGCGTTTATGACCTGTAGTAACGCTTCAAACTGAAGTGACCTCTAGTCTGTAAATAACAACAGTCTGCTCTTGAAATAGCGTGGTGAGCAGTAAAGGAACTTGGGGTTGGGGTGACGGAGGGCGTAAAGACCTCTTCACAGCAGAGGGCCGTGTTTGGATCTGAGCATTTCCAAATTCAACATTTCAACGTTTTTGTTATTTAAGCCTAACCGGCTTAAACCAGCTGTTTTAGTTGCCTAAACACAAGCTTAGTGATGTTTTCAAATGAACCGACATTTTGAAATGATAATAATTGATGGGACTTATATAGCGCTTTTCTAAGCACTCAGACTGGCTCGCAGACGCAGCTTGGCCGCTGCGCGACCTCACCGCGCGCCGCAGAACCTCAGCGCGCGCCGCAGAACCTCAGCGCGCGCCGCAGAACCGCCGCCGGCCGCCCAGTTGTAGTAGTGAGATTTTCAAATGAACGCGTTCTCAATTTAGCCGACATTTTCAAATGAATGCTGGAAGCGTGCGACACTCCTGTGGGTGTGGCTTCAGAAGGGTAGGAACAAACTAACTATGTGCTCGTATGGGTTGGAGGAGTCGTTATCTATCTAGCTCTATCTAAGATGGCGTCCTGCTGTGTCACTCGAGTGTGATGGAGAGCGTCTAGCTCCAAACGTCGAAAAATCACCCCCCTTTTTCGTCTCTCCGTTTCCTCTCCTCACTCGGTCCCTCCTCCTCCTCCTCCTCCTCCTCCTCACCTTCCGGCCTCCTCTCCTTTCATCTCCTCTCCTCTCTTGTTCTGTCCTCCCCTCTCTTCTCCTCCGACCAATTAGACGTGACACTCTCACACAGTGACCTCCCACTCACCTCTCCTGCTGTCTCTCCTACTTTAGCGTCTCAACAGTGTAGGAGGACGGGGCTAAAGAGGGAGAGAGACATAGAGAGAAACAGAGACAGATAGAGAGAGAGAGAGAGGGGGGGGGAAGCACAGTTTGTATGTTAATGAAAGACAGATGCATCAAATCTGTATTGGAGCAAAGATCTGTGGGTGCTCCAGTGCACGTGCGTTACAGCGCACGCGCACGCACACACACGCACGCACGCACGCACGCACGCGCGCGCACACACACACACACACACACACACACACGCACACACAGCATTAGAATAACTTTAACCTTCAAATGCAATATAACGCAGGGTAACATTAGCTATGTTTAAAATGTAGCCCACTGTCAAGCACATTTTCAAAGCAAGGTAATATATATATATATATGTATATATTAGGGCTGTCAAACGATTAATCTTGCGATGAACTATAGTTAATCGGGATTAATCGCATCTTTGTATCGCATGTTTAAAATCCCATTATTTTGCATTGCAAAGCATTTTTAATGAGATATTAATCATTCTTACCAGTGTGTCGTGATTGGGAATCAAATGAATGCAAATAAATGTACTTTGTGATCTTGACTTTTAGATTTATTTTCAATTCAATAGAAGTGCAATGTAGACGGGAGGTAACAATGTCTACAAAATGTATCTTGAATAGAAAATAAATGCACAATTGTAAACAGTGCAGTATACGCTCCGGAACCGATACATCCGGCGGCGGCGCTGTGGAGCAGTCGAAACCCAAAATGAAACAGCCGAAGAAGGCTGTGTCTGAGCTAGAAACTTTGGCACTTCCATGTGAATAATGACTCGGTACCTCGTTTTACACAAGGTGCAAACTACTGCTCCTTACTTGACTTGTGCCATTTGGGGAGTTTTTTAAAGTAAAATAGAAGCATATTGCTGTCTTTATCTTCCATGCCTGCACAGACAGGAAACAGCTGCGAATGGCTTGACTACAAGTACGGGTGCGACGAAGGGACAAAATAGCGGCATGCGATTAACGCGATAAAAAATATATATATGTGTGTATATATATATATATATATATAGATAATGTATCATATAGTAAAGTTGGTAGGAGTCAGTGTAGAGCACTTTGGCTGTGTTTGAAGGTAAAGTTGGTAGGAGTCAGTTTAGAGCAAGCTGGGTGTGTTGTGGGAGTTTCTGCCAAGTGTCTGAGAAGTGTACCTAAGTGCTGTTTGCTGACAGTTCAAGCTACTGCAGCTACTGCAGCTAGTCATTATGGAAACAAAGACACTTTTCATTATCAGCACAAAATGTGGTTGAGTCAGTGTTTGTTCCTACCAAGAAAGACAAATAGGTGACAACTCTTGGGAAGAAGCTGTGGAAGTTAGGGGTCATTTTGATTTTGTAATGGGTCGTCTCCTAAAGAATGCTTCTGGGAAAAAGATGGTTGTCTGGTTGTGTAGCCAGACCTGGGTAGTGTTTGTGTAGCCAGACCTGGGTAGTGTTTGTTTAGCCAGACCTGGGTAGTGTTTGTTTAGCCAGACCTGGGTAGTGTTTGTTTAGCCAGACCTGGGTAGTGTTTGTTTAGCCAGACCTGGGTAGTGTTTGTTTAGCCAGACCTGGGTAGTGTTTGTTTAGCCAGACCTGGGTAGTGTTTGTTTAGCCAGACCTGGGTAGTGTTTGTTTAGCCAGACCTGGGTAGTGTTTGTGTAGCCAGACCTGGGTAGTGTTTGTTTAGCCAGACCTGGGTAGTGTTTGTTTAGCCAGACCTGGGTAGTGTTTGTTTAGCCAGACCTGAGGCCTGTACTACAAAGCAAGATTTAGGTTGATCCTGATAAGTTTAGGTTTAAACCTGGTTTAGCCGTACTACAAAGCAAGTTAACTTCTTACCGACATATATTTCAATAGCAACTTATGCTTCACACTTAACCTGGTCCGCAGCAGGTTAAGTTGCAAGGATAAGATTAGACCTTAAATACACCGCCCACGAACCAATCGAATCAGCAGTTTGGAAAAATGGCCAACCCCTTTCTGGACGAGTTTCCCATGAGGAAGGAGCACGAATTGTAATGTTGAATTAATCAAGGACTAAAGCCTTGCACTTGTTGCAGGCTACATTTTAATTAAGCCCTACTTACCACTTTGGAATATGTTTTTATATATTAATTTTTGTGCTCTCAAGTAGCCTAGATACGTTGTTTGACCCCGCTGATCGATTGCAGCTGAATAGTGAGTGGAGAAATATCACTAAACCGGCATAAAAAGGTTACATAAACGTCTCCAAAGCGCACGGTGCCGTGTGCGCAACGGAGCTGAGACTGACGTTGGGTTGGAATTGAAATGGTCATAGCCTACATGCTAGAATAGCCTACTACATCTAAGCAATTTAATATGGGATCACCTGCACACAGGCGATCCCATATTAAGATGATTCATATCTAGGCTACTCCTGCATTTTGCAGCTGCAACTGTGTTGCTTTTGGCCTGTATGATGTGATAGAACTTCATATTTCCAGCATCATTATATGAAATATGGAGATATGCGACTCTGCTGACAATAGCCTATATATGTGACCACAAAATAGGCTATTTTTTATAAATTAAATCTATGCCTACCTATCTAGGCTACCGTGTCGATTCAGTTCAGAAGCATTTTTTTTATTTTTTATTCTTTTTTTTATTGATTAGCCTATAGGAATTATTCAATCAGTGCGACTAAACACATCATGAGATCATTATTATTCATTGAGCCTAAATGGTCTATACATACGGATTTTGGACTGAGATAGATTACACATTGCTTCCACAAAAGACTGTAGATAGAGAGCTGTAGATAGCCTACGAAACCGCTCTTCAAAGAAATTACTGGTGTGGATAAAAGTGGTCACTTTAGACAGTCATTCGGGAACAGTAATAATATCCAACGCAGATTTGTATTTGCGGTTTCATTCAATGAGGAAATAGGCGTG
>NC_139635.1:19166474-19181474 GCF_964638095.1 Poromitra crassiceps
ATAGAGGGAATATGTCAGGTCATGTGACCAACATGGAGTCTGTATAGAGGGAATATGCCAGGTAATGTGACCAACATGGAGTCTGTATAGAGGGAATATGTCAGGTCATGTGACCAACATGGAGTCTGTATAGAGGGAATATGTCAGGTCATGTGACCAACATGGAGTCTGTATAGAGGGAATATGTCAGGTCATGTGACCAACATGGAGTCTGTAGAGAGGGAATATGCCAGGTAATGTGACCAACATGGAGTCTGTATAGAGGGAATATGTCAGGTCATGTGACCAACATGGAGTCTGTATAGAGGGAATATGTCAGGTCATGTGACCAACATGGAGTCTGTATAGAGGGAATATGTCAGGTCATGTGACCAACATGGAGTCTGTATAGAGGGAATATGTCAGGTCATGTGACCAACATGGAGTCTGTATAGAGGGAATATGTCAGGTCATGTGACCAACATGGAGTCTGTATAGAGGGAATATGCCAGGTAATGTGACCAACATGGAGTCTGTATAGAGGGAATATGCCAGGTCATGTGACCAACATGGAGTCTGTATAGAGGGAATATGTCAGGTCATGTGACCAACATGGAGTCTGTATAGAGGGAATATGTCAGGTCATGTGACCAACATGGAGTCTGTATAGAGGGAATATGTCAGGTCATGTGACCAACATGGAGTCTGTATAGAGGGAATATGCCAGGTCATGTGACCAACATGGAGTCTGTATAGAGGGAATATGCCAGGTCATGTGACCAACATGGAGTCTGTATAGAGGGAATATGTCAGGTCATGTGACCAACATGGAGTCTGTATAGAGGGAATATGTCAGGTCATGTGACCAACATGGAGTCTGTATAGAGGGAATATGTCAGGTCATGTGACCAACATGGAGTCTGTATAGAGGGAATATGTCAGGTCATGTGACCAACATGGAGTCTGTATAGAGGGAATATGCCAGGTAATGTGACCAACATGGAGTCTGTAGAGAGGGAATATGCCAGGTCATGTGACCAACATGGAGTCTGTATAGAGGGAATATGCCAGGTCATGTGACCAACATGGAGTCTGTATAGAGGGAATATGCCAGGTAATGTGACCAACATGGAGTCTGTATAGAGGGAATATGCCAGGTAATGTGACCAACATGGAGTCTGTATAGAGGGAATATGCCAGGTCATGTGACCAACATGGAGTCTGTATAGAGGGAATATGCCAGGTCATGTGACCAACATGGAGTCTGTATAGAGGGAATATGTCAGGTCATGTGACCAACATGGAGTCTGTATAGAGGGAATATGTCAGGTCATGTGACCAACATGGAGTCTGTATAGAGGGAATATGCCAGGTCATGTGACCAACATGGAGTCTGTATAGAGGGAATATGTCAGGTCATGTGACCAACATGGAGTCTGTATAGAGGGAATATGTCAGGTCATGTGACCAACATGGAGTCTGTATAGAGGGAATATGTCAGGTCATGTGACCAACATGGAGTCTGTATAGAGGGAATATGTCAGGTAATGTGACCAACATGGAGTCTGTATAGAGGGAATATGTCAGGTCATGTGACCAACATGGAGTCTGTATAGAGGGAATATGTCAGGTCATGTGACCAACATGGAGTCTGTATAGAGGGAATATGTCAGGTCATGTGACCAACATGGAGTCTTTATAGAGGGAATATGCCAGGTAATGTGACCAACATGGAGTCTGTATAGAGGGAATATGTCAGGTAATGTGACCAACATGGAGTCTGTATAGAGGGAATATGTCAGGTAATGTGACCAACATGGAGTCTGTATAGAGGGAATATGTCAGGTCATGTGACCAACATGGAGTCTGTATAGAGGGAATATGTCAGGTCATGTGACCAACATGGAGTCTGTATAGAGGGAATATGTCAGGTCATGTGACCAACATGGAGTCTGTATAGAGGGAATATGTCAGGTCATGTGACCAACATGGAGTCTGTATAGAGGTCATGTGACCAACATGGAGTCTGTATAGAGGGAATATGTCAGGTCATGTGACCAACATGGAGTCTGTATAGAGGGAATATGTCAGGTCATGTGACCAACATGGAGTCTGTATAGAGGGAATATGTCAGGTCATGTGACCAACACACTGACTAATAGATTCAGATTCAGATTCAGATTCAGATTCAGATTTATTTCGCCCCCCACACACACAAACAATTGACATGTAGATAAACATCAAGATACAAATGTGTGGAGTGCCAGGTCTCCAAAGAAGCTACTTAAAGCTTATGGCAGGAGCCTGAGCAATGACTTAAAGCACAACTTAAATACAAGTTACTGCGTACAGTATAACAAAACAACAATTACACAGCAGGACAGGTAACAAACAAAACAAACAAAACAATCCCAGATCAATGGATAAGTATAAGTATACTTATAATACATATCAATACCGTATACCATACTATATATCATATACACTATATATTATATATACTATGTATTATAATATACTATATTACTATACATACAGGTTAAGCAGTTGTTCTTTCATTTTTTTCTTGAAAACAGAGATGGATGGAGTTGTTTTCAAGCTCTCATCAAGCCCATTCCAGATCCGCGGCCCTCTATTGGTTATACTTAAACTGGTGCATTTCAGTCGTCTTTTCTTACCATAAATAAGATGTGTATTTCTGGTGTTAAAGGAATGAGCGGGGCGGTTGACTGGGATGAGCTTGGAGAGTCTTGGATTTAGGTTATGGACAACTTGGTACATTATGATTGCGTTTTGGTGAATATTAAACTCAGCAAGCCTCAAAAGATTATAGCTATGGAAGAGGGAACATGTGGGTGCGTTGAAATCCGACCAGGATACGGCACGTATTATTTTCTTTTGTAAGCTTTCTAGTTTCTTCAGATAGCTGGGGAATGTGTTACACCATATGATGTTACAGTAATTAATGTGTGGCTCAAACAGGGTTTTGTACAAGATCAGGAGAGTAGATAAAGGAAGAAAATGACGGAGTTTGAAAAATAGACCAACATATTTAGACAGTTTTGTTAACAGATGATCAATATGACATTTGAAGTTGATTGACTCGTCAATGAGGACCGATACAGTCGGTCTGTGTGGGAACGCCCACAAAATGTCACTATAGCTGACGCGCGAGTGGGGTAAAAAAAAACATATCTCAACAGGCTGACTCACCACAGGACGGTGCTGTGGCTGTACACTACAGGATTGGGGATTCTAGAGCCGGTACATAGACGTCTGTTCAAATGTGTGTTTACTGCGGTGGTTGAATCCCCGATCCTGTCTGCCTGGGCTGCGCTAGCAGCTAAATGCTAACTATGCTGAATGGGGAGAACAGGGGGATTTACCCCACCCTGACCACGCCCCAGCCAGCTACCCCAGCATCTATGATGAGACAGACTGTATCTATGCTGCATTCCATTTAAACTGGGAGCTTGGCATTTGACGGTTGAGTGACGTCACATCCGAGTTGTCGCCGTTCCATTTAAACAACCAGCCCGGGTTAGCTCTAGCCATCCATTGTTAGCAATAACGGTTGTTAGCAACGGATTTCGCAGTATTTTACGCATACATACAAACACTGTAGCAACATGTCCACACTGACTGGCCTACTGTGTGTACAACTAATGTAATGAGACAGAAGTGCTAATAAACAGTATTGACTATGATGTTACTGTTGAAGCCAGGAGCAGCCATCTTGGATTTTTGAGGTTGGGGCTGGTGAGGCACCCCCCGAGTTCGGTCGAGAAAATCCGAGGACAGGCGACGTCATAGGGGAAGTTCATGACCTTTGAACCGTGAAATCTCCAGCTCCCAGTTTAAATGGAATGCAGCGTTAATCACATAGTCACTTATAAGCACATGGTCACTTACTAGCTTACTGACTGACAGGCCCAATTCCAATCCGCCCCCTAAAGACTCAAGCCCTGAACCCTCAGTCCCTCTAATGACCGCCATCTGAAAGTGGTTGAGTCATCAAGTGTGGAAGGGATCCACATTGGATAAATAGGAGGATTGGGACAGCAGAGCCCTTTGCACTTGACAAGATGATGTTGACTCTGGCACATTTGGGGCTCGCTATATATTGTTTATTGTCAAGTCTGTTGATGAGTCTGTTCTCATCCAGGCTCTGGCTCTACAGAGTGGACAACAGGTCATTTAAAAATAAATGTAGCCTACTGCAAAATCTGCAATCTGCAACATGTGTAATTATAATTAAAATAAGCATAATAATGACATGTCACCCAACATTATACACAATGTCAATACTGTACAATACAGATTCAGTAAAACTATTTCTCATTCATCAAAAAAGTTGTGGATTGCAATTGTAATAGAAATGATCGATGATTATTCTAGGATTGTGTAAAATAACTACTTGCATTCCTCTGATATAATATTTTTGTCTAATCTGAAATCCCTATTAATGTAATGTTTCATTGTCGATTAAGGCATTCCAGCGCACTCGCAAACACCGCGTTCGTTTCGCGCGTGTGTTCTTTTATTTTTTTGACAGATATTTGCAGCCTTTCCCGTTTTATACGTCACAACGCTATGCATTGTGGGCAATTCCCTTTCCGTAAGTGGCCACAGCTGCACCCTTACGGTAAGGGGGCAGAAAGGGCTCACTCTGAGCCCTCATTCACTTTGCGATTTCACCGTGGGACATCCCTAAGCCCTCACTCCCTTCACGTGAACGCGCCTCTAAGGGCTTGAGTCAGTAAGGGGGCGAATTGGAATTGGGCCAGAGACTAGTCATCAATAGCGACGACAACACACGCACTAGCTGATTTCCTGCCCTGGTATTTTGATGTGATTTGTGATCTATGAATTAGGGGCTGTTCACTTATACTGTTTTTTCTGCCAACTGCCAGCGCCCCTCTCCTCATGAAAAGAAACAGGAAGTGGCCGCAAGGCGCACAAAAGGGGGCACTCCTGAAAAGCGCCATAACCGACTTCAAAAGTTGAGAGATATTCAACTTTGAGGTGAACCGATTTGTCCAGCCAACCAATCGCAATCATCACAGTTATGTCCGTTTCCCATAGCAACAACAAATATGGACGTGTGCCGGTGGAGAAATGGCACCTTGTAATCAGTGGATTTACGTTATGATAACAGTGATCATAAAGGCAGTATGGATTATTGTATTGTATGTATTGGAAATATTTGGTAAGCCTTTGCTTGTTCCACAACACTGTATTGTCTGCTAGAAGAGCTATAACCAGGGTGTCCGGCCCGAGTAGTGTAGCGGTAGATTCCCTACCTACTACAGTGTTTCCCCTAGAAAAAAATCAGGCCTGGAGGGATTTCGAAATGGGGGAAAAAATAAAATAAAAGCTATATTATAACCAGCTATTTAGTGAGCTATAGCACCTGTTAAGCTAACGTCAGGTGACATTATCTGACCCGCTTTCTCCTCACAAAAAGCGTTCCAGTTATCGCTTTTTCCGCACAAAAAATCTCTATGTGAACAGGCCCCCCCAGCCCTTAATTAAAAGGAAATAGGAAATATCAATGAAATTTCCTCACTATCACAAAATCATGTTTATACTCAATTGAGGCACAAAAAAGTTTTTCAATTAAGAAATTGACTGGATTAATTGATGGATGGTTAATTAGCTGATCAACTGAAGAACTAGCTGACTGACTGACTGACTGACTGACTGATCGACAGTTAAGTAACAAGTCTTCTGAATAACTAATTAAGTAACAAAGGGTCTAACTGACTAAATAAAGTTTCAGTTGCTGCTCTCTCCCCCAGGCTGTGGGATGTGATGGGGAGCTGTACAGCAGTAAGGCAGTAGACATATGCGATGTATGTGGAGGCAATGGGACGTCCTGTCAGCGCATCTCTGGATCATACAGGAAGGGACTCACACAGTTAGGTAACACACACACACACACACACACACACACACACACACACACACACACACACACACACACACACACACACACACACACACACACACACAGCACAACACATGCAGATAAACATACACACACCTATGGTTATGGCTAAAGTAAAATCATCTAGTCTTAACTAAGGGAGTCTTAACTACAGTGAAAGCTGGGGCGTGTCGGTAGAGCAGCAGTAGATTCCATGCCTATCAACACGAGGGTCGCAGGTTCGAGCCCCCGTGTTACCAACAATTGCCCGTGTCTGTGGGTGGGAAGCCAGATCAAGGGTATGGGTCCCGGTCGCTGCACTAGTGCCTCCTCTGGTCGGTCGGGGCGCCTGCTCGGGGGAAGGGCAACTGGGTGGAGAAGCGGGATCCTACGTCTTGCCAGGGAAATTCCTCGCTGTCAGGTGAAAAGAAGCAGATGGTGACTGCACATGTATCGGAGGAAGCATGTGCTAGCAGCTAGTCTACAACTCTCCCCAGATCGGCAGAGGGGGTGGAGCAACGACCAGGACAGCAGGGGGAACTGGCCAAGTACAACCGGAGAGAAATTGAAATAAATAAAATAAATAAATAAATACAAATTATATATATATATATATATATTAGGGATGTAACGATAACCGGTTTTTAATGATAACCATGATAAAATTCCTTACGATAACCGTACAGTTTCACATTTTCATTATCTCTAAAACCATGGTACCGTGATTACAGTGCTTTGAAAAACATGGTAAATAATACATCATCAACCAAAGTTGGCAACAGTCTCCCAGATGCAAATGTGCAGCTTTGGAGAAATGATTTCAGTGAGTGTATCAATCCTTTTTGGGTCTGAGTTTTCAATATAAAACGTCGTAAAATTATTTCAGTGAGTCTCTCAGTACTTTTTGAACATTTTCAGCAATCTTTTACGAGTACCGTGATAATACGATAACCGTGATAATTTTGGTCACGATAATCGTGATGTGAAATTTTCATACCGTTACATCTCTAATATATACAGTATATATATATATATATATATATATATATATAATATATATGTGTATATATAGTATATATATGTATATGTATATATGTATATATATATATGTGCTGAGAGTGCTGGAGGTGATGGGTGCTCATGATCTCTTGTGTCCCCCTTTTGGGACATTTTTCATGGTTACTTATTGTCAATCTCTTTTCTCTTGTGTTCACTCTGGTGTTACGCAGCTCCTGGATGAAGGTCGCTTATCAGGAGACCATGATCCCTCTCATTAAAGTTGGTGTGTTATCTGTCATCAGGCTATGTGTTTATCACCAACATCCCAGCTGGCGCCACAGATATTCAGATCGTAGAGAGGCGCAAGACTGAGAACATCCTGGGTGAGAACCTACAACTTCTTTAAGGTCAATATACTGAGTAAGAAATCATTAGGTCCATTACAAAATGCTTATGTGACTATCCTGTAGAAGATACTATCCTGTGGAAGATACCACACACAGCGTTATAGAACTAACAACATTCACATTGAGGACCTAGAACGTTCTGTGTGATCTGAATGTTTAAAGTACAGAAGTCCTGCCAACACAGTGGATCCAGGAAGTGTTTACATAGGATAGACCAATGCTCCTAAACCTGCACCACCTACTTCAACACATCGGTGTGATTTTTCTTCTTTATCTTAACATGAGCTTCCTCTGTGTTGCTCTGAGGTTCCTCTGTGTTGCTCTGAGGTTCCTCTGTGTTGCTCTGAGGTTCCTCTGTGTTGCTCTGAGGTGCCTCTTTGTTGCTCTGAGGTTCCTCTGTGTTGCTCTGAGGTTCCTCTTTGCTGCTCTGAGGTTCCTCTTTGTTGCTCTGAGGTGCCTCTTTGTTGCTCTGAGGTTCCTCTGTGTTGCTCTGAGGTTCCTCTGTGTTGCTCTGAGGTGCCTCTGTGTTGCTCTGAGGTTCCTGTGTGTTGCTCTGAGGTTCCTCTGTGTTGCTCTGAGGTGCCTCTTTGTTGCTCTGAGGTTCCTCTGTGTTGCTCTGAGGTTCCTCTGTGTTGCTCTGAGATTCCTCTGGGTTGCTCTGAGATTCCTCTGTGTTGCTCTGAGGTTCCTCTGTGTTGCTCTGAGGTCCTCTGGGTTGCTCTGAGATTCCTCTGTGTTGCTCTGAGGTTCCTCTTTGTTGCTCTGAGGTTCCTCTGTGTTGCTCTGAGGTTCCTCTGTGTTGCTCTGAGGTGCCTCTGTGTTGCTCTGAGCTTCCTCTGAGGTTCCTCTGTGTTGCTCTGAGGTTCCTCTGTGTTGCTCTGAGGTGCCTCTGTGTTGCTCTGAGCTTCCTCTGAGGTTCCTCTGTGTTGCTCTGAGGTTCCTCTGTGTTGCTCTGAGGTTCGTTATCTCAGCCATATGTACAGACATGGGTAACCCTTTGCTACTGGAGCCAGTCAATTTACCCCTCTAAATAGGTTCCAAATTGTCATCATTATTTCCAACTGTGACACTTCCTGCAACCACAGTGGGGGCAGAACCTCAGCAGAACCTCAGCAGAACCTCAGCCATTTTCAGAGTTCTTCGTTTGTTCGTATAATGGCTTATTATGAGCTTAATTTGGTTACTAACCTGCTAGATGACTATTTAATTCAGTTAACCTTACATTGTCTACTATCCTAGAAGCCTAGTGGTTTATTCAACTCTGTTGCTTTGCATGAAAGGACTTGTCATGAGAAGAGTCAGCAGCTTTAGGGAACTTATTGCTCTAGAACAGTGGTTCTCAAAGTGGGGTCCGGGGACCCCCAAGGGTCCCTGAGGGGGTTCCAGGGGGTCCCTAGCAAAAAGGGGAATAATGTATTTTTACTATAATTCCATCCATAAGTAACACAATAGGGCTGTCACCTTGTCGAATTTAACTTTGAATGTGGGGGAGGAGGGCATGTTCGAATGTATAATTGACCTGTTCTATTTTTTTATTTTTTATTTTTATTATTATTATTATTATTATTATTTTTTTATTAACCAACTGCTGCTTTCTGGTAATGTTAATCCCATGTCAGAAAAAGTCTACAGATTTGTCGCGTTAGTCTCTTCTGAGAAAGATTGTCTCCAGGGTCTGAAAAGTTGTCTTGAGTTGGATGCAGCAAAAAAAAAAAAAAAAAAAAAAATATATATATATTTTTTTTAATTAACCAAAAAACTTCGATTATATTCGAACATTTTTCGGGCAATTAAAGTTCATTCGAACTTTATTTTGGGAAAAAGTGACAGCCCTATAACACAATGACAGAATGTACGACTATTGTCGTCATGGGTTTCATACGCTTTCTGTAATAAAACATCTAAAAGCAAATACATCTTATCAGAGGGGGGACCCCGGAACAGAATGTTATCAAATGGGGGTCTGTGGTCTAATTTGTGTCCGTTTATATGGGGTCCCTGACGTGAAAAAGTGTGAGAACCAGATAGCTCTAGAATAATTTGTGTATCTTTCTGTGGGTATGTCTTTGCTTCTGACCCAGTCTTTGAAAATCATTGTCTTAGTTTCCGATGTTTCACCTCCTATCTAGCCCTATCAGACGAAGCGGGCCATTTCTTCTTTAATGGCGACACTGTGATCGACAACCCTCGAAACTTCCGTGTGGCGGGAACCGTGTTTAAATACCGTCGTCCGAGCAACGTGTTCTCTGATGGGCTGGAGTACATCATTGCCCAGGGACCCACACTTCAGGGCCTTCATGTTATGGTACGCCTTCATTCATCTTCAAAGCATGCTTCTTTAGCTAGCTGGCTAGTGCTGCAAAAGCCAAACCACAACCAAGCTAGATAATCGAGACAAAGCACATGTCTAGCTAGCTTGTGCCACATTCATGTCATTATTGGATTTACTGTAAACGTGCTGCCGACTTGGGGGGGAAAAAGCATTGTCTGCCTCCTAGTGGTAATTACTAGTAGGTAGGCAGGCGCGGACTGCATAATCGGGCACGTCGGGGAAATGCCTGGTGGCCTGGCCTGGCCTGGCCTGCAAAAAAAAAAAAAAAAATTGTGCCCGCAGTCATGCCACTCACTGAACAGCAGGCCAGGCGCCGCCTACTGGTTTACTAGTGGTTTTATTACTTTATTCAGGGTTAAAGTGGGTGCATCTCATTGTAAAATTGGACTCGGCCCAAATTGGGCTTCAAACGGCCCAAATTGGGCTTCAAACAGCCCAAATCTGGCTTCAAACGGCCCAAATTGGGCTTAAACGCCCCAAATCTGGCTTCAAACGATCCAAATTGGGCTTCAAACGGCCCAAATTGGGCTTCAAACGGCCCAAATCTGCCTTCAAACGGCCCAAATCTGGCTTCAAACGGCCAAAATTGGGCTTTAAACGGCCCAAATCTTTCGGCGCCGCCCTTCGGACGCCGGCACACGGGTCGGCCCATATCGGCCTGGCCTGCCTGGTATCTAATGCCCGGCCTGAATTATGATCCCAGTCCGCCCCTGTAGGTAGGGGTGTCACGGTACACAAAAGTCACGGTTCGGTACGTACCTCGGTTTTGGGGTCACGGTTCGGTACGAATACGGTACGGTACAACACGGGGAAAGGCAAAAAAAAAAAACATCTTTTCATTTTTTATTTGGAACCTTGGGCATTCATTTTGAACAGGCAGTACTAGTGCTCCACCTAGTGTCACAAACTGGTACAGCATGACCCTGTTTCAAGCAGTAAACAGTACAGTAACAGTGAACATACACTCTCTTGCATTAGGTTATATTTGATGTAGGGCTGTGCTGGGTTTATGTAACGCTGGGCTGCTACTGCCTCTTGTAGCTTCTCAGCTAGGTGGGCGCTAGTGTGCTGTTCATACACAGGTCTCGTTAGAACAACAGGATTCTTCATTTCCCACCCACTTTTTGATAAAGTAAAGTAAAGTAAGTAAAGGCAAAGTCCCACTGATTGTCACACAATGTGTGAAATTTGTTCTCCGCATTTGACCCATCCCCTGGGGGAGCGGTGAGCGGCAGCGTGCGCCGCGCTCGGGAATCACATGGTGAGTTAACCCCCCGACGCTGAGTGCCAAGCAGGGAGGCAAATGGGTCCCATTTTTATAGTCTTTGGTGTGACTCGGCCGGGGATCGAACTCACGACCTCCCAGTCTCAGGGCGGACACTCAGACCACAAGGCCACTGAGCTGGTCGTGATGTAGTGTGCGGTCACGGTGAGGTAGCTTTCAGTAGCACGGGACGTCCATCCATCAGTTGTTAATGCAACGGCGGGTGCAGTGGACAGGCCGTGCTCAATCACTGCTCGTGTGCGCGTGTACAGACGTGTGTGAACGGCATGGGACCTTGTAAGGAGGCTCGAGTACGTGTAATAAATGCCTGAAGCCGGCTTGCTCTACCACTGCATATGGGCGCATATCCATGGAAATGTAGATGCCAATCGCCTCTGTAATCTTCTTGTGTCGGTCTGTGTTGGCATTCAGAGGATGGTTAAAAGCAGCGGGGAGAAGCAGTTGTCCCGTTTCTTGAGCGGTGCATCTGGGTGATGTCGCCTGAGATGCGTTAGCATGTTGGAGGTGTTTCCACCGACGTACCCAACAACTGCCGAACGACGCCGACACACTGTCTTTGTTCCATCAATCTCTCGCACTCCGTCGCTGTTGTAGTCGACTGGGAACCCGAAACTCCTCCCACACCGCTGATTTAAAGGAAGGTGGCGGCTCTTCAAGCTCTTGCATCTCGCATGCCTCGCCTCTCGCCATAGCGTTAGTTAAAGTGACTGACAAAATGGACGGCTTTCTCTTGTTGTTTCCGCGCGTCTTCTTCTGTGGCGTTTAATGGCGTTCAAACAGCGTTCGTTTAGGTGCTTTACTGCCACCTTCTGGATTCGGCGTATTCGTCGTGGAGCTCCATGTATTGTACCGTGATGCCCGTACCGCGAACTCACGGGACGAATACATATACCGCGACACCCCTACTAGTAGGACAATATGTGAAGATTTTGTGGGAATATTTTTTCGATACCTGCCACTTGCCGTTGCGAATTGCAGAAGTGGCACAGGCAGCAAAAGTGACAGCAAATCGTGCGGCTCATCTGGTAGCACGCGCACGACGGAGGCTCGGCCCTTCGAGCGGCCGACGCGGGTTCGAATCCCATCTGAGGGCCTTTGCCGCATGTCATCCCCTCTCTCTCTCTCTCTCCACCCGTCCTGTCTGCCTACTGTCCTGTCTAAATAAAGGCAGAAATGCCCCAAAAACAATTTAAAAAAGAGAGCAAATCCACCAATGTCGGCAGTCTAAGGTTATAAAAGAAAAAAAATATTGACACTAATACAACCAACTCTACATATGAAAAGCAAGCAGTTGCTGCAGTTTGTTTATGGTTGATTTTAAAGTCACTTGTTTACAAGTTGTTGCAATTATAACAATTATTATATCATTGTTATAAAATTATAACAATTTAATTAATAAATAAATAGTAGTCTAGTAGTACTTAATAGTATAGTAGTATTTATGAATCTGTGTATCTAGTATTAACTGGTTAATGAGTTAAAATCATTATTTTTCTCTGTGTGCACATAGTATTACAACCTAAATGGGAAGCTCCCCTACATCACCTACGAATACACCGTCCCTCGCAGCTCCCATGACATCACCACAGACCCCTCCCACTCTCTTCTTAACCACACCCATAACGAGGTTAACGAGGACGCCAGAGAGGCTCAAGGTAGGTCGGCCAACCACAGCAGGGGGGGGGTGTCATCTGTCCAATACGACCTCCGGCTGGGAGCTGTTGACCAATCAGATGTCCAGCTGCAGGAGGAGGAGGAGGAGGAGGACGGGGAGGAGGTCATCTGGCAGCTTCGGACACCGAGCCCCCCGCCGCCGATAGCCATGCTGGTCTACAGAGCGGCTAGTGATGTGTTCAGCCACAACGACGTGGAAGAGCAGGGACCTCCAGCACCGCCCGGCTACCGTGAGTCACACAGCTTTTTCTATTGATTCAGATTCAATGTTTTGTTCCGTTTTGTTTTCTGTTTTTCACCTGCCAATAGAGTACCGCAGGAAGAGGCGGAAGTAGCACATCGCCGCCATGTTGGTTCGTAAGGGGAACAAGGCTATGGGATTTTAGGTTAAATGGAAGTTTGTGTTCAGCGGCAGGATAATCTTCACAAACGAGGAGCGCTTTCATGGCTTTTGAAACATTTTCTGAAAATCGCGTTAAAAAGAAAATGCATTTGCGCTTCAAAAGTAATAAAAGTGGTCCTCGTTTGTGAAGATTATCCTGCTGAACGCAAATTTCCACTCCCATAAGCTTGTGTTACCCACAGACCTTATTTTCCCCTTTGCGAACCAACATGGCGGTGATTTCTGGGTAAGTCTAAAAAACAACAACATGATCCCTGAGGTACTCTCTCGTATAGACACTGTTTTGTAGCCTGGTAAAAACCATCCGCCTCACATTCTGTTTGGCTCTACCTATCAGATCAGACTGTCTGGACTTCGATTTCAGTGGGTGGCAGTATTTGCCTTGATAGACAACTCCATCAGCCAATCAGTGTCTGCCAAGAAACTCAGCTGATCCATGCTGTTGTATGGCTGTGTTTACTCTACTAACGTTAACGTTACCGCTGGTTGCTTGGGGAGAAGGCAATACTTTTTTGCAGGTGGTGGCCCTGATTGGCCGGTTACATTGTTATCTCAGCCAATCAATGTGGGGCGGGTGGAAGTCCAGACTGATCCGTGGGGTAAAAGAGAAGAGTTCACGTTATCAGGATGGTTTTTACAATATTTACAATATTTACAATATTTACAAAAGAAAATATGACTCAGTACTCAGTGTTGACTCCAGAATCGGACTCTTGGAAACTTTTAATTTAGTCCATGGTGGAATACTCGTATCAATCAGTCAAAGAAACTGGTATGTGTTTTTGTCTGTTCAATAAGGAAGTACCTCCAACTCGATTGTCAGCGAGCCGTCCAATCCTAACAACACTCACCCTGCTAAGCCCTTCCCCTTCCACCACCGAGACCACTTCCTGGACCTGCTGCTCTCACTTCCTGGTCCTGCTGCAGGCCACGCCCCTTGTCTGTCTGGCTCCGCCCTCTGCTCCGGTCTGCAGCCCAACCAGTCCTCACGTTTAGACAACACACTGGTGCTGAAGGAGTTCCCTGGTAGGAAAGAAGATATTTACTTCCCTGATGATTAATTAATTTATTTTGTTATTATTTCTTGTTATTTTATTTTGTTAGTTTAAAACATTTGCATAAATCTTTGCAAAATAAAACTTTTACTTTATTTTGACATGAATGCCATATAGCAGGGGTATATATAGCATATAGCTTCACACACACACACACACACACACACACACACACACACACACACACACACACACACACACACACACACACACACACACACACACACACACACACACACACACACAAAAAGCTTCCAATTGTTTGACATACTCTGACCTATATTTAATCACTGATAATTCCAAAAGGTTCAGAAATGTTTGAAAAATGAAAATATACTGTCTTTGTATCCCAGGTAGTCTGAGTGTCCAGTCTGCAGCCTTGCTAGAAGACAACGCCCCCTATGTGTTACTGGAGGACCTACAATACAACCAGACACACAAAGACGCCGACACACACGCACTCACTGATCCACACGCTCAAGCAGAAACACACGTGGAGATACTCTCTGCTGCACACCCAGAGACACACACAGACGCACATTCAGACACGCACACAGTCACTGATACTCACCCTCACACACACACAGACACACAACCTGACGCACACTCACACACACACACTGCGAACCTGGTGCAGCTTCAGCAGGTGTCTGCAGTCCAGGCGGCCAGCACAGAGAGGTAGAGAGAATGTGTGTGTGCATTTTGTGTGTGTATCCCTTAAAGGGATACACACACAAATGCTGCATCAGGTATCAATGGGTTAACCTGAAATGCACTGCGATGCCTTACGAGCAGATTATAAAACCATTAGAAGTGCACATAATGTCTTAATGATAAAGCGTCAGATAAACATGTACATATATATTATTATATTTATATATATAAACATATATTAACTTTAATGTCATGGCATTAACTGTACAGTTGCCTCATTAAG
>NC_139635.1:19188974-19226474 GCF_964638095.1 Poromitra crassiceps
ATAAAGGAACGGTCAAATAATAGAGTCCTGATGTCAAATGTATATGGGTATATTGTATATTGTTACATTTTCAAAGGGCAGGTTTGAATTGTTTGGGGGATTTGTATGAAAGTCGTACTTTCTAAATGTGTGTCTTGCCTCCTTTGTTTCCATTTCAGAATCAGAATCAGAATCACTTTTATTGCCACAGTATGCAAGTTACATACGAGGAGTTTGTCTTAGTGTGTCTGTATGCAGCGTAGCGGTTACATTACTATACAGAGATAAGAAGTAGGAAGATAACTAAAGACAATGGCAAAGTTGCAAGTGCAATCAAATCAATATACAATATGTACATGAGTGGTGAAGTGTTCTGTGGATGATAAATATGAATTTACGTTTTTTTTCTCTCAGTTCCATTCAATATCCAATTTTTGAAGAAACAAGGGAAATAAAAGAGAGTCAAGGTTTATAACTTTTATGAAAATTACAATTTCAATTTGACATGTGAATTGAATGAAGGACTGACGCACTGCTTTAAGTGTGTATTAGGTCAGTGGTTCTCAATGTGGGGTCCGGGGACCACCAGGGGTCGTTGAGGGCGTTTCAGGGGACCCCCCAGCAAAATGAATCAATATAGAACAATCACGAAACGTCTCTGTGGCTGACTGACTGACTGACTGACTGACTGACTGACTGACTGACTGACTGACTCCTGACTGACTGACTGACTCCTGACTTTTTGAGTGTTGAGCAGCAGTCGGGGTTTGACTTAACTATGTCACACTTTTATCGTGTAAATGTGTGCTAGTATTAAAGGCTCAATTACTCAACTATCTATTTTTCTCTACATAGAGCAGCAGGCTTGTCCAAAGTCCGGCCCGGGGGCCAATTGTGGCCCGCGGCCCGATTTTCTCTCAAAGTCTCTCAAAACATACTATATGTGGTCCTCCAGCCAGTATTGGTTAATCAAGTAACTTCACTTAGCATTTTTTCCCTTCACCTAATGATGACAGCACTATCATACAGTTTGTAGACAAGCACCAAGTAGGAACAATACAGGCAGAACTAATGTTTTCAGATGCTAAACAAAATACTTTAGACTATAATTTTGTTGTATGTTATTTTCTTTATAACCCATATGATGCGAGAAGCAGCTGGCCCCCCGATATTTTCACATGATCTAATCTGGCCCCCGTTCAAAAAGGTTTGGACACCCCTGACATATAGTAAACACACTTGCTACACACACTGTCTTTTTCTCTCAGTTCCATTCAATATCCAATTTATGAAGAAACAAGGGAAATAAAAGAGAATCAAGGTTTATAACTTTTATGAAAATTACAATTTCAATTTGACATGTGAATTGAATTGAAGGACTGACACAATGCTTTAAGTGTGTATTAGGTCAGTGGTTCTCAATGTGGGGTCCGGGGACCACCAGGGGTCGTTGAGGGCATTTCAGGGGACCCCCAGCAAAATGATAACGTGTTAAAAATTACCATTTATTTACAATTTGTTAACACAATTAGAGAATGTAAGAAAATTACTATTTTCATCATACATGTAGTGTCTCTGTTATCTCTCTACTGACAATATAAACAGTAGAATTCTGGACGAAATCAGATCTGAACAATAGACCAGACCAGCACATCCGGGTAATTTGCAAAACATGAAGGACTGACTGAGTCTGTTTTTCGGGGACAACACAAGCCACTCGCGTTGACTTCAATGTAAAATAGCAGTACCAACAAAATCTATAGAAAAATAACACAATACATTTTGTTTATAAACGACCCAAAGACACCATGACATGACAATATATTTCAACTCGGCCGGCCATAGAATGCGCAAGATACATCGACACGAGGTACTTGCCTTATATGAACGCTGTATCCAGTTTCCACCAGGGTACATGCCTCGTCCACATTGATGGTGTCACCCCTACTCTATTAAAACATATCTATCGCAGACCCGTTTTATTTTATTTTATTATTGTTAGTGAAACTATAACAACACAGCAACTCTTCGGCATATCTCTATCAAATTAAACCGTTTTAAATTGTTTGAAGTGGTTTCGGCTTCTTGTACCGTCTTTTACTATGGTGGGTTTCCCATAAAAAGGGGCGTGGCCTTGGCGCTGGACGCTTGAAGTTCTGCTCTATAGAAGTATTTTCAGATGTAGGTCAGAGAGACAACATCTGATCAAATGGGACCTGTGACTCTAATGGGCACCAAAGTAGGGGTCCTTAATGTGACAATCACTGTATAAGCTGTATTCAGAGTTGTGAACTGTGTGAAATTGACATCTTTGTGTGTGTGCGTGTGCGCGCGCCTGTGTACGTGTGTGTGTGTGCGCGCGCCTGTGTGTGTGTGTGTGTGTGCGTGCATGTGTGTGTGTTCGCCAGTGCTCAGGCGTGTGCGGGGAGGGCAGGATGGTGCGTGCGGTGGCGTGCCGGTCGTCGGGCGGGGTCGTGATGTCAGAGGAGCAGTGCGACCAATCACTGCGCCCGCTGGCTGTGTATCCCTGTGGCGACAGAGACTGCTCCCCCCACTGGGTTGAACAGGAGTGGCAACAGGTAAACAAACGTTCACACACTTAAAGACCCAGTCCATATACGGGTTTTAAATAGAGACACGTTATAAACAACTAACCAACGCTGGGGGTCCGTATGGAAACAGTGTTATGGTTAAATGGTTAAAAGATAAATCAATTTGGTCATTCAGTGCCGTTTTACTGCAATGTAAAGTAAGTAGCGTTAGCGGCTACATTAGCCACAGTAGCTGACTACCCATAATGCATTACGGCGATAAGGGAGACAGAGCAAATTCGGAAACTCCCCCGGCAGCCGCTAGGGGCAGCCACCCCTTCTCCTCGTACTTCCGTGTAGCATTAATCCATTCAACCAATCAAACAAAATCAAACAATATCTGGAAGTGAGCTTCATTTTGCTGTGTCAAAGTCAATGAGCTATGTTGGTCCATTATATATAGGTCAATGGTCTAAACGCAGCTATGTGTGATTGAAAAAAAGTTTTTTCCCCATTGCTATATACCCCTTCCACATATTAATGCAATGTGCTCTCCAACCTGCACCATGCCCTTTAAATGATCAAATAAATGATGGTCTATATCTCCAATAAAATTTCGAGTCAATTCTCTAATTTGTTTTGTGTGTGTGTGTGTGTGTGTGTGCGCGTGTGTGTGTGTACACGTGTCAGTGTAATGCTACGTGCGGTCGCGGCGTGCGGCAGCGTCAGGTGGTGTGTGCTGGCTTGGAAGGCGGTGTGTTCAAAGAGTTTCCGGACAGCAGCTGTGACCACACCCACAAACCAGACCACACCCACAAACCAGAGACCAGCTCGTCCTGCTTCCAGAGACCCTGCTCCAAATGGTTCACCACATCCTGGTCTCAGGTACCTGTCTGTCTGTCTGTCTGTCCTTCTGTCTGTGTGTCTGTCTGTCCTTCTGTCTGTGTGTCTGTCTGTCCGTCTGTCTGTCTGTCTGTCTGTCTGTCTGTTTGTCTGTCTGTTTGTCTGTCTGCCTGTCTATCTGTCTGCCTGTCTGTTTGTCTGTCCTTCTGTCTGTCTGCCTGTCTGTCCTTCTGTTTGTCTGTCTGTCTGCCTGTCTGTCCTTCTGTCTGTCTGTCTGTCTGCCTGTCTGTCTGTTTGTCTGTCCTGTCTGTCTGTCTGCCTGTCTGTCTGTCTGGTTGTCTGTCTGGTTGTCTGTCTGTCTGTCCTTCTGTCTGTCTGTCTGCCTGTCTGTCTGTCATCAACAAAATCTATAGAAAGAGGGAAACGTAAAGTGTCTCCTGTCCTGTCCCCTCCATCCTCCCTCAGTGCAGTAAGACATGTGGGAGTGGCATTCGAGTTCGGGAGGTGAAGTGCTACCAGGGGGAGGAGCTTGTGACCAGGGGACACAGCTGTGACTCCGCCCTCAAACCAGAAGCCAGACAGAGCTGTGAGATCCAGAGCTGTCCGACAGAAGCACCAGGTACAAATCCAGCCCAGTTACTTTCATACCCAGGATTCTTCTCCCATTTCCTCCCTGCCAATCTGTGGAGAGTTGTAGACTAGCACCATGCTTCCTCCAATACATGTGCAGTCGCCAGCCGCTTCTTTTCACCTGACAGCGAGAATGTCATCGCCAGGACGTAGCGCGTGGGACACGTGGGAGGGTCACGCTATTCGCCCAGTTCGCCTCCCCCCGAACAGGCAGCCCAACCAACCAGAGGTGGCGCTAGTGCAGCGACCAGGACACATACCCTTAATCCGGCTTCCCACCCGCAGACACGGTCAATTGTGCCTGGATGGACGCCCGGCCAAGCCGGAGGTAACACGGCGGCTCGAACCTGGCACCCTTGTGTTGGTAGGCAGGGAATCTACCAGTTCACTACTTACAGACGCCCCCCGACATCCTGTTTCAACAGGAAATAGCATCACATTCAAGACACTCTCAAAATGTTGTTTCATGGTGACTTTAAAGGAACGTCTAGACCAGTGCTGACCATTGCAAAAAAAATTTATTCCCCCCATCTTTTATCCAGAATGCAACTCTGGCAAGTTATCAGATATCTGCACTGATTGCAAAGGGTGGACAAGCTTTTTCATGTGGTGACTTTGTGAAACAGTGTCTGAATGTGGCTGCGGATATACTGTGTTCACTCCTGAGATTGCATCCCTGCAAATTGTCATGGCAAATTGTTTACAAAAGATGGACAATAAAGCTGATTTTCAAAGTACCTTGAGGATTTTTCAAGTTGTGAATTAAGTCAAATTTCTCTCTTGATTACAAAGGTGGAAAATACAACTGTTTTTAACTGGGTGTTTACTGATTAAATGTTTAAGCTCCCCACAAATGCAGATGTTTTTTTAAATATATATAACCAATTGCAAATTATTACAATTACCAAACAGATAAAAAGTAGATTATTATATTGAAATGTTATTTTAGATTTAGAATGTTAATTTTCTATAAAACACAATACATTTTAATGTAATTCCACAACGTTTATTTTCTCCACCCAGATTGAGTTTTGGCCCTTCACGGGAAAGAATTTGGGCACCCCTGGTCTAGACTTTCTCCCTTTTCCCACATTTCTTGTGTCTTTTGTGTGTGTTCAGCGCCGGCCCCGGTGGCATCCGCAGCGGTGGACGACTCCTGCCAAGACAAGCCGACAGCCAACTGTGCCTTGGTCCTGAAGGTGAAACTGTGTTCGCACTGGTACTACAGAAAGGCCTGCTGCCAGTCCTGTAAAGCCCCAAGACCCTGAACCCTGAACTGTAACCCTTCACCCAAACCCCTCACCCCTACCACCGGTACCAAAGCCCAACCCCTCACTCCTACCACTGGTACCAAAGCCCGACCCCTCACCCCCTACCACCGGTACCAAAGCCCGACCCCTCACCCCTACCACCGGTACCAAAGCCCGACCCCTCACCCCTACCACTGGTACCAAAGCCCGACCCCTCACCCCAAAGCCCGACCCCTCACCCCTACCACCGGTACCAAAGCCCAACCCCTCACCCCTACCACTGGTACCAAACCCGACCCCTCACCACTACCACTGGTACCAAAGCCCGACCCCTCACCACTACCACTGGTACCAAAGCCTGACCCCTCACCCCTACCACCGGTACCAAAGCCCGACCCCTCACCCCTACCACCGGTACCAAAGCCCGACCCCTCACCTCTACCACTGGTACCAAAGCCCACCCCTCACCCCTACCACCGGTACTAAAGAGCTAACTGCATTCATATTGGTGCTACATAGAGGCCTGCTGCTAGCACTGTAAGGCCTCATGACACTGACCTTAACCGTATAACCTTTACCCCCTACCACTGGTGTCAAAGGTCAAGCCGTGGTCTTATATAGGTATCACAGAAATGACTGTTGCCACTCCTGTAAATCACTCCCCTTACCACTAACCAGTGAGCGTTATCCCTCACATCTTCCATTGGTCCTAAAAGTCAATCCCGTCTTGCCTGTAGTCGTGTTGGCACTACTTAGAGCTATCAATCAAAATACGGCCCCAATGGCGCCCAGTGCTTCTTGTTGAGCTTCTTGATGAGCTCTGTATCCCTCATTTGTGTGTGTATCCCTTTAAGACGGTCTTAAAGGGATACACACACAAATGCTGCATCAGGTATCAATGGGTTAAGTTAAAGTAACAAATCCAGTGGCGGCCAGAGTTTGGCCCACAGTGGCTTTGTAGCAGGGTTCTGCTCCTGGAGGTCAAACCTGGATCACTGAAGGTTTAAAATAGTTCCCCTTCATGTCACAACAGTCATAGAGAGCCAAAGGGAAACGTCACTTCCTGCTTCAGCACTGTACCAGAGATTTTCGTCCGCCATTTATTTTCCCATAGACATTTCGTAAAATGCGTATAAAAATAGTTTTACTTGTTCAAACCACACGGGTCAGATATATTTAGAAACAGGAGAGATCGCATAACATTTCACTCGGACCAAAACGTTCAAAAAATGCGGGTTTAAAGATATTTTTTCGATGTGTGTTTTTTTTTTAGTTTTGGTTCTGTGTTCTCTCCCGATTCTAAATATATCTGACCCGTGTGGTTTGAACAAGTAAAACTATTTTTATACGCATTTTACGAAATGTCTATGGGAAAATAAATGGCGGATCAAAATCTCAGGTACAGTGCTGAAGCAGGAAGTAGGCGGTCACTTTGCCCTCTCTATAGATAGAAGTGTTTGGCCGACACCATCTGATACACACCATCACTGACCACCGGCTGCCCATGCAATGTGAAGCTGTAGGCCACACTGGGCTCTTTGAACATCTGGCTCCTCCCCCCTCTGCTCCCGCCCCCTCCCAAACAGACGCAGGGTTTCCCACCGCTCCTTGAAATTCTTTGGAGTTTGTGAATTTTAGGGGGAGGCAAATGAAGGCCTTTGAAAGTTTTTGAAAATAGACATAGACAGACATGGGCCAATGAAAGTGCTCGGATCCATCTATATGCTGTGCAAGAATAGAAGTTGAAGCTCTGTTGATATTTGTTAGTCGAAATGAACCCAACGGAATGCAAGTAGCGCGAGGGTCAGAGACGTTTCAGAGACTTGAAAACAAGTCTCGTCTGAGATGACAGGGTTGAGAGGCGGACCATATAGCGTGTCGATGATTTGATTTGACAATTCTGGGGACTGGCTTTGGCGTTGGCCAATCCTGGCGTGTTCCACCCCCAAATCCGGTGGGATTCAGCGTGTTGTCGTGCTACGCGAGTGGGATCCGCCGAGCACCAGGCAGCCAGCTGCTTCTGTGCGGAACGGAGCAGACAGTCCGATGCATGGGTGCTGCCCGCCCGCCTGGAATCTCCGACGGCCGGCGAAGGGCGACCCCTGACAACCAGGCTCTCAGGCACGCGCCAAATACGCTATTGCGGTAAATACGATATTCCTGGCATGCGAGTTTAAGGAGACAGTTATATTTCTTTGCATTCTTAGACATTACCGTTTGCTTTATTTTGTATGTTACATACAATTGGCCAAGTTAGTAGTTAGTTTATGGGCTAGAAATTCTGCCAGATTAAAATGATCCTGAAATGAAGATTTGATTGACAGCTGCCATGTCGTGATATGATTGGTTGAAATGGGGTAGAAATTTGATAGTACTAGGTGACGTCAGCAAACTGTAAAGTACTGTTATCAATGAAATTTTTTGGGGGGTATTTGAACTAAAAGAAAAGAAAAGTCATTTTTGGGTTCAGCTCGACAGCACAGTTGAGAAGTGTTCATACATTCAAGCCTCTCTCTCTTTGTAATTGTTGTGTGTGAGCTTCTGTAAAGCTGCTAGTTCTCATTATAAACATTCTCAGCATTGTAACAGTAATGAACCTTCCATTTCTCAAAGTATCCTGTGTCGGGTCCTTCAATTTGTGGGAATTGGGCCTGGAAAGTCCTTGAATTTGATGTTTAAGAAGGTGTGGGAACCCTGCATCTGTCTCCACTCCCCTCTGCTCTGTCCACCTCCCAAACAGAAGGAGCAAACCAAACTTCTGACAAAGGTGCTTGAACATCCATCTCTCCTCTCCCTGCTCCCTGTCTGTCTCACTCCCCATGTGAAGGTGCTAAACATCTCTCCTCTCCGCGCTCCCTGTCTGTCTCACTCCCCATGTGAAGGTGCTAAACATCTCTCCTCTCCATGCTCCCTGTCTGTCTCCACTCCCCATGTGAAGGTGCTAAACATCTCTCCTCTCCGCGCTCCCTGTCTGTCTCACTCCCCATGTGAAGGTGCTAAACATCTCTCCTCTCCATGCTCCCTGTCTGTCTCCACTCCCCATGTGAAGGTGCTAAACATCTCTCCTCTCCGCGCTCCCTGTCTGTCTCACTCCCCATGTGAAGGTGCTAAACATCTCTCCTCTCCCTGCTCCCTCACTCCCCATGTGAAGGTGCTAAACATCTCTCCTCTCCGTGCTCCCTGTCTGTCTCCACTCCCCATGTGAAGGTGCTAAACATCTCTCCTCTCCGCGCTCCCTGTCTGTCTCACTCCCCATGTGAAGGTGCTAAACATCTCCCCTCTCCGCGCTCCCTGTCTGTCTCACTCCCCATGTGAAGGTGCTAAACATCTCTCCTCTCCGTGCTCCCTGTCTGTCTCACTCCCCATGTGAAGGTGCTAAACATCTCTCCTCTCCACGCTCCCTGTCTGTCTCACTCCCCATGTGAAGGTGCTAAACATCTCTCCTCTCCGCGCGCCCTGTCTGTCTCACTCCCCATGTGAAGGTGCTAAACATCTCTCCTCTCCGCGCGCCCTGTCTGTCTCACTCCCCATGTGAAGGTGCTAAACATCTCTCCTATCCGCGTGCCCTGTCTGTCTCACTCCCCATGTGAAGGTGCTAAACATCTCTCCTCTCCGCGCTCCCTGTCTGTCTCACTCCCCATGTGAAGGTGCTAAACATCTCTCCTCTCCGCGTGCCCTGTCTGTCTCACTCCCCATGTGAAGGTGCTAAACATCTCTCCTCTCCCTGCTCCCTCACTCCCCATGTGAAGGTGCTAAACATCTCTCCTCTCCGCGCTCCCTGTCTGTCTCACTCCCCATGTGAAGGTGCTAAACATCTCCCCTCTCCGCGCTCCCTGTCTGTCTCACTCCCCATGTGAAGGTGCTAAACATCTCTCCTCTCCGTGCTCCCTGTCTGTCTCACTCCCCATGTGAAGGTGCTAAACATCTCTCCTCTCCGCGCTCCCTGTCTGTCTCACTCCCCATGTGAAGGTGCTAAACATCTCTCCTCTCCGCGCTCCCTGTCTGTCTCACTCCCCATGTGAAGGTGCTAAACATCTCTCCTCTCCGCGCTCCCTGTCTGTCTCACTCCCCATGTGAAGGTGCTAAACATCTCTCCTCTCCGCGCTCCCTGTCTGTCTCACTCCCCATGTGAAGGTGCTAAACATCTCTCCTCTCCGCGCTCCCTGTCTGTCTCACTCCCCATGTGAAGGTGCTAAAACACTTAGACTTGTCTTCATTCCTCTGTTCCTCCGTCCATCTCTCCGTCCCCTCCTTCCTCCTAAGGTGCTATATTCCGCAAAAGAGGGTGCGTCTAAAGCAGGTCAACACCCTTTGCCCAATCACTAAGGCAGCTCCGTCGTTACCGTGGCAACAGAACAGGAGAGACCGGGCCAGGGACCAATCACATTCCAGCCCCCTCAGACTTGGTCCCACCCCTTTCCTCTGCTGTACACACAGAGCTGAATAGAGAGAGAGTTTGGTCAGTTTGTATTCTTGGTGCCATGCTGCTGCAACTTCTCTCCAACAAAGAAGTGTTGGTTATGTAACTATGTCCTCCTCCATAACATCACCAGGTTAAGATGCTTCACGTTCTCAAGTTCAACCCGCATTGAATTGTCAATAAGGCTGAGTTCACACTATTCTTTTTTGTAGAAAAAGTACTGCAACTATCAGCAAACTGTACTTATGTACAACTCTAATGTTACGTTACTCTAATGTTAAGTCAATGCAAAAACACACAAGACAGTATATATGCAGTAATACCTCACTACTTGGCTATCTAACATTATTGCTAACATACACCTAGCTAGACCTGCTACGCTAAAATTTGAAATTGTCAAATTAGTTTTCCAAAGCAGTGAAAATTAGTGTGAAGGAGCATCAGCTGGTCTATAAAGGTTACTATCACAGGCATTTCAGACATGGCAAGATCTGATGAAAATCCTACAGACTGAGACGTTAGATCTGATGATCCTAACAGACTGTGAGACGTTAGATCTGATGATCCTAACAGACTGTGAGACGTTAGATCTGATGATCCTAACAGACTGTGAGACGTTAGATCTGATGATCCTACCGACTGTGAGATGTTAGATCTGATGATCCTACAGACTGTGAGACATTAGATCTGATGATCCTACAGACTGTGAGACATTAGATCTGATGATCCTACAGACTGTGAGATGTTAGATCTGATGATCCTACAGACTGTGAGATGTTAGATCTGATGATCCTACAGACTGTGAGATGTTAGATCTGATGATCCTAACAGACTGTGAGACATTAGATCTGATGATCCTACAGACTGTGAGACATTAGATCTGATGATCCTACAGACTGTGAGATGTTAGATCTGATGATCCTACAGACTGTGAGATGTTAGATCTGATGATCCTACAGACTGTGAGATGTTAGATCTGATGATCCTAACAGACTGTGAGATGTTAGATCTGATGATCCTACAGACTGTTGAGATGTTAGATCTGATGATCCTACAGACTGTGAGATGTTAGATCTGATGATCCTAACAGACTGTGAGATGTTAGATCTGATGATCCTACAGACTGTGAGATGTTAGATCTGATGATCCTAACAGACTGTGAGATGTTAGATCTGATGATCCTACAGACTGTGAGATGTTAGATCTGATGATCCTACAGACTGTTGAGATGTTAGATCTGATGATCCTAACAGACTGTGAGACGTTAGATCTGATGATCCTACAGACTGTGAGACGTTAGATCTGATGATCCTACAGACTGTGAGACGTTAGATCTGATGATCCTAACAGACTGTGAGACATTAGCACATGAAGACACTGGACCTTCTGGCAAACAGATCAAATGCGATGGCTGTTTGAAAAAAGAGGAATAGTGCAAACATGGCCCCGCTCAGTAACAGCTGAGGAGGATTCTGGTGCCAACATGGTTGCCAATGGAAACTGCAGTGGCCAAACCTGTATCTATCCAATAGAGCTGAACAGTCACGTGACATGTCTTGCCCCGGAGGAGAGTTTCCCATTCATTTTCTCCATAGACGTTTCAAAAATCCTTATATAACGAGTTTTAAGGCTGGAACCAAGCCAACCTGTGACCTACTGAATCGAGAGTGACCACAGAACATTTCACTTAGAGCAAAAAATAAAAATAAAGACGGGGGGAAAAAATCTCAAATTAGTTGTTATTTTTTTAATTTTGGCTCCAACTCGGTGGCGAAGGATTGGTATTGATGGTAAACTCACTGTCAATGTCACGTGGCTGTTCAGCTCTATGCACTGTGCACACTTGACTGGCAGTGCCTGTCTCTCCCAGAGTGTTGTTTACCTGTTATTACATTGTTTACAGAACTGTTGTTGTTGTTGTTGTTGTTGTTGTTTACTCTTATCACAAGTGAGGAATAAATAGTTGTTTTTGACAACCGTCTGACTCCACCCTCTTGATTGCTAACTCACACAGCTCCAGTGCTAACTCAAGGACCCCACGCGGAGACCCACGGTGGTCCTCTGACCGCCGGACTGAAAATAACATTCACATTGCAACAACTGCTTTTGCCAGAATAGAGGAAGATCGCCTCCAAAAGATCAACCCAATGTACACGTTGGACTCAACCGGTCCCCCTCCCCACCGCACTACCCTCCCCACCGCACTACCCTCCCCACCGCACTACCCTCCCCACCGCACTACCCTCCCCACCGCACTACCCTCCCGCACTACCCTCCTCGCCCCCACCCCCCCTCCGCTGCCTTTTTTTTTGCATTTTTTTAAATGATGCAGAGTTAAGGTCCTTACACATCGGGAGCGTTTTTTTCGTGCGATTAATTCGCACATCAATAATATTTTCCGAACCTATATCAGTCAATGCAACCGTGCATACCAACGGCGAAGTTTCGCTGAGCGTTATTGCGGCATTTGTTTTTTCGAACCACGGTCGATTTTTCAGAAATTATTTTGGGGGTCGGCTAAACTCCGATGGTGAAATAAGTTTGCTTGTCACACAATAAATCACACTCGTTTGACTTAAGAGGGCATGCAAGTTGTATCCTTCACATTCGCTAACCAGTCTTTGAACTGAAATCTTTGAAGAAGTTGGGATCCGTGTCTGAGAGAAATAGCCTGGCTGGTTCGATGTTTATCCGTTCACCTGCGTCGCGTTGAAGCACTTTTTACAGACTGGCTTCGTTTGATGTGTCCGGGCTTGCCTTCGCTGTCAGCAACGTAAGCAAAATACTTCCACATTTCGCTTCGTGCATCTGCTTACAAGCGTTGGGCGGCTTGCAAGACTCGAACAAGCCTTTGCCATTTTCGCTGTCTGTGTCCCTGTCGGGCTGGACTGAAGGACTCTGGCCAGAGAGCGAGCAGAGAGGGGAGGGGGGGGGGGGGGCACGCCCACACATGAAGCAGCCATACCGCTCCTCTGACAACCTAGAAACTGGTGAAAAGTCCGCGATGACGGGGTCGTGCTTATACCGGAAAACAACTTTCACACTCCAAGGCATTAGACCGCTTTCCGGTCATTTAACGGTAAAAAGCGCATGTGTGAAAACGGCTTGAGACTTTGAATAAAAACAATGAACAGCGACCTGTGCAGCAACCGGGGGGTGAACGGGCACTGCACTGGTCTAACACATTTCAAACAATAGTGGATGAAATGAAAACCGTGATACATACTGTACCCTTACAGAAAAAACCACATGAACTTCACATCACATGTGATTTTGCACATGTGCAATTTCACATGTGATCACATGTTAAATTTCACATGTGGAACATGTGCTTTGCCCATGAGAAGCGTGTGGTTTTGGAACGTTTTCACATGTGAAATGTGTGAAACCCATGTGAATTCCCATGTGATTACATGTGAAACCCATGTAAATGTTGTTTGCACATGTGGAAAACATGTTGCTATACAACATGTGGCAAAACATCTTATCACATGTGATAACATGTTTTCCACATGTGAAAATGTTCCAAAACCACACGCTTCCCCTGGGTTTCACATGTGTTTCACGTGTGAAATTTAACCTCATGTGTTTTTTCTGTAAGGACATAAACAAATAAGCCATGATCGATATATATTATTCACACTTTTTCAGGGGATCATTTTACTTTATTACAATTACTGATAACTACGAAACCAAAGGCCTTAATCTTTTTTCTTTTCTTTTCTTTTTGTGTGTGGGAAAATGTTTGTGAAAAGGCATGGTACAAATGAAAAGCTTCAATTACTCCACATTCGCGACAACGGTTGGGAACTTACGATGGTAATACAAGCTGGGATTGTATGAGAAACTAAATAGAACTAACCACGAATTATATGTCGGCTAAGAACCATTCAACTGTGGGTACTAATTATTACGGTATTATTAGAAATATGACCTGTTTACTGTGTGTGTGTGTGTGTGTGTGTGTGTGTGTGTGTGGGGGGGGATAATTGACGATTGCGACTGGCCCCCCTTTACCCTGTACAATTAGCATTGTCCTGGTTACAAGCGATGGCATCCCAATGGACAACACCTTGATGAAACCCAATCACACACTATACAAACACGGACCAATCAGTCGCCTGAATTGGTCCCAGCCAGTCCCAGCCTGGCATGCAACATTTTAGTTTGCTTCAGACTAGCCACAGAGGAGCCACTCATCCATCCAGTCAGAGGTTCTCCAGGTAAGTTATTTTTCATTGGGTTTCGTTTAATTCAGTTACTAAGTCGTGGATACAAGCGGCCGAAATGGGTTTTCTCAGGAGGGTGGCTGGCATCTAGTGACGAGGTGAGAAGCTCAGCCGTCTGTGAGGGACTCGGAGTAGAGCCGCCGCTGCTGCTTTGTGTAGAAAGGAGCTAGTTGAGGTGATTGGGTCATCTGGTCAAGATGCCACCTGGGTAGAGTTCTCAGTTTCAGCCCGAGCCCGACGGGACCCGACCCAGCCCGACAGGATCGGGGCTGACAATTTATGATAATTGGTCGGGTCGGGCTGTGCAAAAAAAGAAAAAGCTAAATGTCTTTACAGTAGGCTAGATTGATACTAGGGATGGGCATTTCTAGCAAAAACACTATTCGAAATTCGCTGGCCAAAGTCGACTTTTAATCGAAATTCGAAAATATTTTTTTTTTTTTTTTTTTTTTTATTATAATAATAATAATGATTGGATTTATATAGCGCCTTTCCAAGTGCTCAAAGCGCTTCTATTCGTTCACACCATTCGTACCGGTGGTTCGAGGGCGTGGCAGCCACATCGGCGCTCAACGGCCCCTCCTACCACCATCATTCATGTCTACATTCATACCAATCATACGAGGCAAGGAGGGTTAAGTGTCTTGCCCAAGGACACAACGACAGCAGCTGGGAGGGAGCGGGGATCGAACCGCCAACCCTTGCGTCATTGGCCGACCCGCTCTACCTCCTGAGCTAAAGCCGCCCCATATTATTTTTTTGTGAGTGAAATGTTGCATTGTCTCCCCTGATTCTAAGCCTAAGGCTTTATTAATTAATAGAAAAAGCTTCTGCTGTGGATTTTTAGCTCAAACAAGCATTGCACCACTGAAGTAAAGAACATGTTGCATGACATTGACATTTTCGAAAATAAAAAACAGTTTTGACAATCATGAGTGGTTCATTGAATATTTAGTAGGCTCAGGTCTGAGTGCCAAAGAGGTGCAAAAGTCACCCCCTCTCCCTCTTCATGGGATTTCATCCGCCATTCATTTTTCCATAAACGTTGCTTAAAATGCTTATAAAAATTGTTTTACTTGCTCAAACCAAGCGATTCGACTATACTTAGAATCAGGGGAGACAATGCAACATTTCACTCACACACAAAAAAAAAAAAATCGAATTTCGACTTTCAATAATAAAAGTCGACCTTGATAATAACAACGATTATTCGAAAATTCGAAATTCGATGCCCATCCCTAATTGATACTCTCTTTATTCGCTCTCCTTCTCCTCCAGGCTGACACATGCACGCACACACACAGTTTAGAATTCAGAGTTTTAGCCTGAGCCTGACGAGACCCGACCCAGCCCGACGGGCTCGGCCGTCAACTCACTAGTGCCGGGTCGGGTCGGGTTTGAATTTTCAGGCCCGTTGAGAACTCTACACCTGGGTGCCTCGCTCGGGAGGGGTTCCAGGCCAGCTGGGAGGAGACCACAGAGCAGGACCGAGGACTCAAGGTGGAGAGGTTCTACCTCCACGCTGGCCTGGGAACGCCTCGGGATCCCCCAGTCAGAGCTGGTTAATGTGGCCAGGGAAAGGGAAGTTTGGGGTCCCCTGCTGGAACCTCCGTAATCCGATCCCGGATAAGCGGTTGAAGATGATGATGATGATAAGCTCCTGACACAAGTTAGAATTGATTAAGCGTTAACCATTTGGTCTAAGCCACAACAGCAGAGTTGGAAAGGCTTCATCACAACTATTTGTATCTATTGATAAGACCAACCGTTCCAGGGAGAAGGTGGGTCTGCTTTCACCTGGGCTAGAATAGATCAGCAGGTCCAGGGGGGTCATGCAAGCCAAAAATCTGAGGGGGCGAACTCTGGTGAATTTTTGGCGGCGCACGAAGTGCGGTGCCAAAAAGGGCGACAAAGGGTAAATAACAGCCTTTTGTGTTGTACTGTATGTAGCCTATACAGTATTTATGTTTTTGTTTTAACTACAAACATGAATAAACGTCAACTTGAAACTATGTTTCAACTACCACACACAGCCTATAATATTATAGCCTATGTTAAAAAAAAGAAAAAAAAATTAGCTCTCAAAAATCTGAGGGGGCAATTGCCCCCTCAGTTACAATGGGCATGACGCCTCTGAGCAGGTCAACACCTCCGCTAACGCCAATAGTCCAGTCGGCTGTGATATGGACATTTTTCTTCTTCCTTGGCCCCTGCTACTTACCTGACACTGCCAGACGGGGGCAGTGTCAGGTAACCCTGCTACACCCTTCCACCACATTTCCTGAAAATGGGCCGTGTAGTTTTTTCTGTAATCCTGCCGACTGACCCCTTGGCAGAGGTCATTCAGATTTTCCTCATGTTATTTCTCGCCAGAGTAGGGTTGTAGCGGTACTAAATTTCTGTTTCGGTGCCGGTACCAATTTGTATTTCGATACTTTTCGATACTTTTCGATACTTTTTGTAAAAAAAAAGTGAAACTGTCCAATGTCAAGATTTGGCTTTATTTTAAGAGTTTGGGAACAATTACACCAATAAATTGGTGTGGCATTTAAATGCTGAACAAAACAAACCTTTTGAGCAGTGAGAATACCGGTAAGTAAAATAAAGTAATGCCAGTGAAAATAAAATGACCATAAAACACTAGCCTATAGCAGCAAAAACTCAGAGAAACACCAATAACAACAATAAATAAATAATTGGTGGCATTTAAATTCTGTCTAACTTTTACTTGTCAAATAAGTACACACTCAGTAACATAACACAAATCTTTTGAACAGTGGGAAATGGGAATAAGTAAAATAAATAAAATAAATAATAATATAATAAAACACTATAGCAGCAGAAACTCAAATCTTTTTTTCTTCAACAAGCAGCATAACTGGCTTCATATTCCCATTCTGTCCCCCAGCCTACTCAGTCTAAACCCTAGTTCTCCTATGGGTGGTAGACAGACTCACTGTTTGGCTGACTCTCAGTTTACTCACTCAGTCCCTCCCATCCCAATGTCTTCTTCAGGTTCCTAGCCAAGAAAACGAGGGTGTCAACATGTTCCTCGGTCAGTCTAGATCTTGTTGGACTGCAGATATTCCCAGAAGTACTGAAAACACGTTCAGATGCACAGCTTGATGCTGGAATACAGAGATATTGTCTAGCAAACTGAGCTAAGATGGGCAGGTCTGTCTGGTGTTGCTTCCACCATGCCAGGGGATCCTCTGCAGGGCTGATGTCTCTAAATTGTTTATACTCAGTAATCTCAACTTCCAGTTTAGCACTTCTTGTCATGGGTGGGGCATTCAGGCAGTATTACTCACAGTTTACATCTAACGTTATGTAGGCTACTTTCACGCATACTTCAGTCAGGGTTATCGACAGTCCATATTATTGCCTCTGCACGTTTCCCGACGCTACAGTGAGCGCTCGTTAACTAACGTTACTGCGGAGTCCGCTGTAAACGTTAGTACAGCGGAGTCCGCTGTAACGTTAGTACAGCGGAGTCCGCTGTAACGTTAGTTAACGAGCGCATTTTCTCACTGTAGCGTCGGGAAACGTGCAGAGGCAATAATATGGACTGTCGATAACCCTGACTGAAGTATGCGTGAAAGTAGCCTACATAACGTTAGATGTAAACTGTGAAAGGGCACAGCTGCTGCACCCGATCTACTCCACCCCATCGAATGGGGACATTTTGAAGCAATTCCTTTCCATTGAATGAGGTGATTCATAGTAGATCGGCTGGCTGCTGCTACTAACTGGGCTGGGAGAGGCTTTGTGTTTAGCCATAGCCCACTTTGCTAGTTTGCTTTTAATGTGCGCGGGTCTGCTCAGTGCTCAGCTGCTTTTTTTCCTCAAACTCTTTTCCTCACCGCTTGACATGTGGATATGACGTCACTCACTCCAGCGCATTTCTTAAAGAGACAGGCTCATATTGACCATTATCAGTCATAGCAGCGGTCGGAAAAGTACCGGGTCTTTTTAAATCTTAGTATAGAACCGTTTCTACAGCAACAGCACCGCGGTTCGGGGGTAGTACCGGTAGTACCTACATCCCTACGCCAGAGACCTAAACACTCTCTTAAAGCATTCATTTTACGAAATGTCCATGGAAAATAAAATGGCGGATGAAACCGCTTTGGTCCGTGTGCCTAACCCGGAAGTGACTTTCACTTCCCGCCCAATTCACCCATTTTGTGTCTAAAAGGCAGGAAGTAACACGGGTGCAAGCAAGACATTAATGAGGGTTTCCAACTTGCAATCCATTTAGGTGTTCCAGTACCCGCCCCTAATTAGTGTCTTGCTTGCACCTGTGTCACTTCCTGCCTTTTAGACACAAAACGGGTGAATTGGGTGGGAAGAGAAATAGGCTAATTGTACTTCATGAACACATGTTTGTGCTTTTGCTTCCTGTCTCTCAGATGCCTCCCAAAGCCTTGCTGTGGTGGGTGCTGGCGGCGGTGGTGTGCGTGTGGCATGTGGAGGAGTGTGTGTGCTTCCCCAACGGCTCGGTGGCGTTCTCCTGCGGTACCCTGATGCCCGTACACGCCTCCTTTACCCCGTCCGCCACCACCCCGCCCTACACACTGTCTACGTCTAGCGCCACCTACAGGCCTGGCGGACTCATCACAGGTTAGAAGCGTAAAGCCTTAAATACCTCACCGTTAAATCTGACGGAAACCCAAGACGACGGCCAGTGGCTTTCTCTTTCTTTCTTTTTTCTTTTAGATTTTTTGACAGGACCAGAATACAGCAGATGTGAAAACATCACATTACATTCAAACGACAACTTCTCTGTCCCCTCTTTTCTTTTCTTTGTTTACACACTAACAACTTATTAACCAAAAAAAAACAAAGGGGAGTATACCAAAATGATATCCACATCCACAGCCATTCAATACAGTATAAACATAAGATACAAACATGGATGGACCACACAAAACATACACCATAGCAGACAAAAACCAAAAAAGTGCCTTACTGCCTCAAATCTAGCATTTACCTCTGAGTGTTACCAGCTCCAGTGTCCACAAACTTCAGTCAGACACTCCCCCGATCAAGGCCAGACACACCCGACCCAAAACATCCTCTCTACCCTTTATTCTATACGAGGACAGTGAGGTGATGATCGGCCTAAGACTGCTCAAACGCCTGCTTAAATAAGTGCGTCTTCAGGTGTCCCTTGAACAGGTTGAGGGAGGCAGCCGATCTCAGGACCGGGGGAAGTGTATTCCAGAGTCTAGGGGCGGCCGCCCTAGACTAACTATGTTTTTGTTTTATTAACTATGTTAACCCTGCCCACCCCCCACGCGATCCCCCCCCCCCCATGATGGCAAAAGCTAGGCGAAGGCATGACCCATCCCTCTCTGCCTCTGATTGGCTGACTGCACTCGGCTGCTCTCGAGGCGAGCCAGAAGTCATCTCAAACGAGCCTAGATATAAGATATAGATATACTTTCATTCAATGTCACGATGCTGCGGGGGGGGAGTAGGCTACTTCCAAGCATTATTCCTATAACTAGATAGGCTATTAGTGGTGTGTTTGCTGACAGCTAACATTCATACTTTATTAAAATGACTATACAGTCAGTCAGTTCCTGCTGAGAATATAAGGGTCATCTAAGCATTTGTTCATAACGTGAGCAGCAGGTGCAAAACAACAACAGCATGAGATGGCAGATGGCAGCATATAGAATCAAAAGGTTATGTGTGAGATCTTACTTTATTATGTTAAACATTACCATTGCAAACCGTATAACCGAGTTATTTAGCCTATTGCACAGGCATATGAATGTTTTTTTTTCTTGTCATTCTAAATTCCATCACCTTGTTTCCTCTGATTAATATTTTAATTCAAATACATGTGATTCTTGTGTTACAATGAGCTGAATCAGTTCACTGTAAATAACCCTGTTTTATATCACCCTTGATTCTCTGTCTATAGGCTACATACGTGCACTGCCAAGAGTAGCGGCAGCGTTATAAACCATAGATAAAGACTATATTAAAAACATAAACACACAGTGGCGTCTTTCATGCAGGCCAACAAGCGAAACTGCTGTCTGTCTGACCCACTGAAGCCACTTCTTAACATGCAGTGGAATCCGTATTATAACCTGCTCCTAGCCGGTTGGCCTGCATGTTAAACAACAATTAGCCGGCCTACGCGCACTCCCGCGAGTCCGTATCTTATCTACCTCGACCGCCGGTATAAGATCCGCTTCCACGCAAGCGCTGGTCATGTTAAACAGTGGCAGGTCATTATCCGCAGATCCGTTTGAGTGGGCGGGTGTGGCTCTTCGTGACTCACTTCACGTTCACTAGTTTATTAATTAATGAATCGTTCGGGCAATCGTTTATATCAACAAGCAAACTCACGGTTTCCTCAAGTGCTGCAAAAAAGCTTGAATTGTTTGGCCGTGTGGTCCCAACGCGCTTCAGCTGCAGCCAGGTCCATTGCATCAGGAGGAACGCTTACTGCTGCGCTGCTTGCTTGCTCCCATGTCAGAAAAAGCCTAACTTGAATTGTTTGGCCGTGTGATCCCAACGCGCTTCAGCTGCAGCCAGGCAGCCAGGTCCAGTGCATCGGGAGGGACGCTTACTGCTGCGCTGCTTGCTTGCTCCCATGTCAGAAAAAGCCTAACTTTTGTGGGGAGACAGTCCGACCACTATTTTGACTGGGCGGCTTTATGTAGCCTAAAGGCGAAGCGCTCATTTTTGGCACATTGCCACCCCTCGTTGGAATGGACTCCGTTAAAACGGCATGGTTTTTGAAGTCTCCAGTCTCCAGATTTGTCGCTAACGTGATGCAGCCAATTCTATTGTGTGAGGCAGCCATTTGAGGCAGGCAGTGTTGTGTGACATTGTGCGTCCACACTGCGGAGAGAGGAGCTGACTGACTGATAGGCTATCAAACTTTTGTGGGGAGAAATAAATTTAAAACTAGTCAGATATGACTTGAATGCCACTTGTAAAATAAATCACCACAGTGATTGTTTTCGATACATGCTACCGCGCCCCCCCCCCCCCCCCCCGCGCCCGCCCACTGGCAGAAAAAACGGCTCATATCCAGTTGTTTCTTAACAAAGACCCCTCATGTTTAGAAAGGCAAAACCTGAAAATATCCTGCTCTATCTAGCCTGACATGATCCAGAGTTCATGTTTAAAAGGCACTTGAGTGTGACCACAGACTGTAGAAAGAGATGCAGGATAGCCAAGCGAATGTGATTGGATGAACGTTTGACGCTAGGCCAATCAGAGGCAGAGAGGGGCGGGTTATGCCTTCGCCATCATCTGGAAAAAAAGTATCGCACCCCCCACAACCCCACCTCCACCCCACCTCTGCTCCCTGTCAGTTCCCTTTGTTCCGCCGCTCCCTCTAATTGTCTTTGAAGTAGTTCCCGCCCACACACACACACACACACACACACCTCCTGTGGGTCGGGTGGTGTTGTGTAACAGGTCAGAGGTCATGTTTAGAGGAACTCAGCCTCTTCTCTTCCCTCCTCCCTCCTTCCTTCTCCCATCTCTAAATCAGACGTAATCAGAAGTAAGCACATGTAAGTCAATGACGTGTAAATCTTCTTACTGTCATTTCGTAGCTTTTTTGTTTACTTTTTCGAGTAGTGTTTGAATTTTATTTGTATTTGTCTATTTTTATGTGTAAGCTTTGACTGAAGAAATACACCAAAATGATATTTATCATATTATTAAAATTGCATCTGTTGCAGAGCTCAAATTTTGCTCCAATCCATTTTGAAATGTCTGACTTGGTCAATTTCCCCCCACATTGTTCACAATGTTCATTCATACATTTTAAATCAACTCCTTTTTACTCTTTTACTTCTGTTGATTTTAAGCCAGTATTTTTTTTTTTACTTCTACTTGAGTAGGATCATTCTTTCACTCCTCTCCAACTCCTCAGCCCATCCTCCCTCCATTATTCAACTGCTCTCTCTCTTTAGTCCTTCTAGATCTTCTCGTCCTCCCCTCTCTCCTGTCTTCTCTAACCCCTCATACCCCCTCAGCCTGTTCTGTCTTCTCTAACCCCTCATACCCCCTCAGCCTGTTCTGTCTTCTCTATCCCCTCAGCCTGTTCTGTCTTCTCTAACCCCTCATACCCCCCATAACCCCCCAGCCCATTCCCTCTCCCTCCAGTGAGGCTGTCTCAAATTAACACCACCCCTCCCCCCCCACACTTCATTCCAGTGACGATGGAGGTGGTGGGGAACGGCTCATTCCAGGGTTTCCTATTACAAGCCAGGGGCTGGGAGATAAATGGTAAAAAAAACAAGTACTTTAATGTTATAGTATTTACATGTTGATATTTTTGGTTCTTTGCTATTTCAGTATTAGCAGTAGCAGCAGTGGTGGGTGATGTATCTGAAAGCTACACTTGAGTAAAAATACAGATATCTGACCAGAAAATGACTTTGGTAGAAGTTAAAGTCACCTATTAGAATACTACTTGAGTAAAAGTCTCTAAAGTATCTGATATTTACTGTACTTAATTAGCAAAAGTAATTTTCTGATATTAATAAAAAAGCAAGCAGTCATCGTTGATTCTTCTCATGTTGCGTTGTGTGGATTGTTTGTTTTTAACATAACTTGCAAGCTAGGAGCACTGATTCGCCAAACCTGCTTGCTTGCAGGCTACCAAATTTCTTCTGATTTTATTTTGTAGTAACTAGTAATGAACATTCTTCTTCGGGGGAAACATTAAAACTGTACATTGTATTTAGGAAATGTAGTCGAGTAAAAGTGAAAGTTGACAGAAATATAAATACTCAAAAATGAATCGTACTAGTAACAAGGTATTATTACTTTGTTACATTACACCACTGAGTAGTATAGTACTAGTAGTAGCGGTGGTAGCAGTAGCAGTAGTAGTTAATTCTTTGGGGATACAAATTTTAGCGCAACACCCGGCTGGAATTAACCCATTGTTTTCTGCTTCTAGGAGGAGCGTTAATGTGGCCGGTAGGAAAGTTCACCAACATCGACCCCACCCTGCTCACAGCACTGCACTGTAAAGACATAGAGGTGTGTAAAAAGACTTTTACTTTGAAGTAACTACATTACAAAGGCAGCTACACAAGTATCAGAGTATCATAAAGTGTGTGTGTGTGTGTGTGTGTGTGTGTGTGTGTGTGTGTGTGTGTGCGCAGAACTCGACTGTCAGTCATGCGTCGGCAGACGCAAAAACGAAGCTCCAGGTGACCTGGGAGGCACCTGGCAGCAGTACATATGGACATATCCACTTCTGGTAACACACCCACGCACGCACACGTCAACCAGAACTGTTGGGGTGAAAGCATTGAGTCACATGAATTCTCTTTGTCTACCCAGCACAGGTATTGCAGTAACTTGATAGGCTGAACAGAAGTAGTATCTGTCGAACCCCTAAAAAACCCTGATCAATCAATTATCAATAATATAATAAGTAATCAATCAAACTGCACCATATCCCTCATATCAGAGGTCAACGACACTGACTGGACCACATCTGATTTAAAAGGCCAAAACCGACCCCCATACTATCAGTGGAACACTAATTGGTAGTAACCTGTTGTCATTGTTGTTATTTTTGTTGATGCTGTTGTCATGGCAGCGCCTCCCTGGTCCAGGACTTCAGAACATTCTGGGTTGACCTCAACAGCAATGTGACACTGGACAGGACTGTGAAGCCATCCAACTCTGCTGCTGGAGTGAGTCTGATTGCCCGCAACACTGACTGACTGGTTTAACCATTGATTCACTGGTTTACGGTTGACTGGATGACTGGTTTACTCATGCTCAAGCTGTGCCGAGCCACACGGTCCACACCCGAGTCGGCCCAAAGCACACCGGACCCGCCTTCTAGCGGCGTTTTTAAAAGTTCAGCTCTCGCGGGCGTCCGGGGTAGTGTAGCGGTAGATTCCCTGCCTACCAACACGAGGGTTGCAGGTTCGCGCCGCCGCTTGGTCAGGTGTCCATACAGGCACGATTGACTGTGTCCGCGGGTGGGAAGCCGGATTAAAGGTATGTGTCCTGCACTAGCGCCTCCTCTGGTCGGTCGGGGCGCCTGTTCGGGGCGCAAGGGAACTGGTGGGAATAGCGTGATCCTCCCACGTGCTACGTCCTGCCGGTGAAGCTCCCCGCTGTCAGGTGAAAAGAAGCGGCTGGCAACTGCGCATGTGTCGGAGTAGAGCTGAAACGATATGAAAATTTCATATCACGGTTATAGTGACCAAAATGATCACGGTTATCAGTATTATCCGGGTATTGTTAAAATGCGCTGAAAATGTTCAATAAGTACTAATACACTCACAGAAATAATTTCACCAGGTTTTATATTGAAAACTCAGACCCAAACAGGATTGATACACTCACTGAAATCATTTCTCCAAGGCTGCGCGTTTGCATCTCGGAGACGGTTACCAACTTTGGTTGATGATGGACAGTATTTACCATGTTTTTCAAAGCATACAGTTATCGTAAGGAATTTTATCACGGTTATCGTAAGGAATCTTATCACGATTATCATTAAAACCGGTTATCGTTTCATCCCTATGTCGGAAGAAGCATGGTGCTAGTCTACGGCTCTCCCCAGATCAGCAGAGGGTGTGCGGCAGCGACCGGGGCAGCAGGGGGAAATTGGCCAAATACAATTGGGGAGAAAATGGGGGGGGAAATCAGAAAGAAAAAATCGGCTCTCGCTACGTTTGTAGATTCTAACTGAATGTCTGTTTCTCTCCTGTGTCTCGGTTTGTACTTGAGATATCTGCTCTATTTTAACGTTTCCTGGTCGCTTTCAGCCGCATGAGCTGTTATGTCAATGAAAACATTTCATTGCTGCTGCTGCTGCTTCATATTAAAAGCTTTCCACTGACAAACTAGCGGAAGGCTTTTATTGTGAAGAACTTATAGGAAATGAAATGTTTATCCACAACTTTTTGACGGTCATCAGCTTCAAACGGGTAGCCCTGTTGTAATGGAAAGACAAATACAGAGAGCTGGGCTGCAGTTTACTGACTGACTGTTTTACTAACAGGCAAACTGATTGGTGGAATGACTTATTGACTGGATGACAAGTTGATTAATTGACTGACTGACTATCATACTGGTTTGTTGACTGTTTGACTCTCTCTTTTCAGGTCTTCTCTTCCCTGACTCTTCACCTGTTCATCGTTCTGCTGTGTCTGTCTGCCTGTTGCTGACTGACACACTGACACACACACACACACACACACACACACACTCTTATCCTCTGTTTAATATTCATAGATTTATGTTGACATCACACAACTGTTGCGGCATCATCTTGAGGACCAATTTGAAAACATGTCTGCTGTGCAACTGGAAATAGAGTGGAACACTAGCGTCAAACAAAAGTTAATATCTCGATATTAATATTAAGATGTGATGTATAATTTAAAGTTGTGTTAACTGTCACTGCAGCCTGTAAAGTCTGGTAGAGTGAATTGTGACATCAGGCACTCTAGGCTGGCTTATGGTGGCCGTGACGTGCAAACAAAGCACAATGACAAAATAGGAAAACACAAGTGAAAAAACCAGATGACGAATAGGAAAACACAACAAGAGAAGGCAACGCAGAAGTCTCATACAGGTAACAGTTTATTTAGCTTTGCTCTGTGTATGGCCACAGTGACGGTTGGTAAACAGCGTAAACAACATCATTAGGAACCACACATTGACCAATCAAGGACAAGCACATGGAGCAAACCATCTGCATGTGACAGCGGGGTGTGGTTGGCTGGATGGGAAGGTTCTGGGTTAGACCAAATGGAAGCGCTAGTCAAGAAAATGCTTTAAAATCCACTAAAAAGATTAAACTCCTCTGCATGACCTGAATCTGATAATACTGTCCAATAAAACTAACAATACAGTTACACATTCATGAGACTGACAATCCCATTGTACTATTCAAAATGACCGATTGATTTGATATTAGACCAATTTTGCTGTTGCTCAAGTCCCATTAGCATTGTTAGCAATGCATTGCATGGAGCTTCTGCCAGTGTATCAGTCTAGGTTTGTTTGTTTTTACATACCTGATAAGCCAAATTCTCCATTTGAGTTTAACAATACAAACGCCCACTTGTTGCCATATTGTGTCATTTTTGTGTGTGTGTGTGTGTGTAATTTTTAAGTGTACTTTCCTCAAAATACTTTACCCAAGTATTTTAATTTGCCACATTTTAAATTGCATCCATTACACAATGCAAATGTTGCAAGGCGCTCCATAATCCGAAACTGGCCAAAGCCAAATAGCATTTGAGTCAAACCCGACACACGGGGCAAATATCAACATCAGAGAGTAAACAATACGGTGACTGCACATTATTCTGAAAGGTTTTTCTCAATGTAACTTAATTTGAACTCTGTCCCATCAGCTTTTTACATTGCATGACAAAGATCATAATATGACAATGCTCCTTTTAAGTAACTTTTACTGTGTACAATTTAAATGAGCAACTTTTAACTGCACTTAAATAGATTTATAGATAGATTTGATTTTTTTAAATAGATTTATAGATAGATTTGATTTTTTTTGCACCAATAATTTGACTTCTACATGAGTTAACATTTACAGTACATACCCCATTTACATTATAGTATTTCTGCGTCATTAGGTTATTTTGAAACTCTTTCCACTACTGCCTTACATTTGCCTTTGCCGATGGGAGGAAAAAAAACACACAGACCACAATGTTGTGGATACAAGAGTTTGGTTTCACAGTCCATGCTGTGCTACTTTTCACAGCAAGATCTGCTATCCACCTTATTTTTGAATGCCCCACTGTAAAAAAGAATCGTGGGTACAAGGTCCGGTTTAACGTGACTCATTGTTGCCGCTTGCCATTTCCTTTGTTATACTCTGGCTGCAGACCCGAATTATAAACCGGAAGCTGGTGTCCGTTATAAAAGTTATAAATATAGTCACGTTATAAACAACTAACCAACGCTGGACGTCCGTATGGAAACTCGAAATGTGTGTTACTCGAAATGGTTAAAAGTTAAATCAATTTGGTGGCGTTTTACTGCCATGTAACATAGCTAGCTAGCCGCTAACATTAGCCACAGTTAGTAGCCGACTACCCACAATGCATTACGTTATCCCAGCACCCGAACGACACGGCTGTAGAGCAGAATGGCTCTGCTGTAAAAGGGTAAAATCCTCATAGACGTTTTTTTTGTCGGGGGCTGGGGGGTTATCTAAATTGGTTACACCGGAAATAGAACCCATAGTTAACGTAAGGCAAAATGGCCGCCAAAAATAAGGTGGATAGACTCCTTGTGTTTTGACCCATTGGTGTTTTTGAAAATGAAACCCTTTTAAGTGTAAGTACAGCTAATAAAAAACGTAAATACGTGTATAAAGGCATTGGGTGCAGGGTCTCAGAACATATTGCAGGGTGTCGGTGGGGAAAAGGGCGTAGACAGTGTATATCTAGTGTAATCTAGACGGTATAGATTTGAACAACGTAGACCGTGAGACTGTTAGGCTGCAACGGTTAGGAGGTAGGATTTAAGGTGCAAGTGCACATAGGGCGAATGGGTTCATTGAAACGGGACAGCAGTGATATCACCGTGAAGTGTCAAAGGATGAAGACACATTGGTAGTTACAACGTGCCTACAGTGTACCTGCCCTATAGGTAGATACAAAGTTACAATGTGCCTACAGTGTACCTGCCCTATAGGTAGATACAAAGTTACAACGTGCCTACAGTGTACCTGCCCTATAGGTACCGTAGATACAAAGTTACAACGTGCCTACAGTGTACCTGCCCTATAGGTAGATACAAAGTTACAACGTGCCTACAGTGTACCTGCCCTATAGGTAGATACAAAGTTACAACGTGCCTACAGTGTACCTGCCCTATAGGTAGATACAAAGTTACAACGTGCCTACAGTGTACCTGCCCTATAGGTAGATACAAAGTTACAACGTGCCTACAGTGTACCTGCCCTATAGGTAGATACAAAGTTACAACGTGCCTACAGTGTACCTGCCCTATAGGTAGATACAAAGTTACAACGTGCCTACAGTGTACCTGCCCTATAGGTAGATACAAAGTTACAACGTGCCTACAGTGTACCTGCCCTATAGGTAGATACAAAGTTACAACGTGCCTACAGTGTACCTGCCCTATAGGTAGATACAAAGTTACAACGTGCCTACAGTGTACCTGCCCTATAGGTAGATACAAAGTTACAACGTGCCTACAGTGTACCTGCCCTATAGGTAGATACAAAGTTACAACGTGCCTACAGTGTACCTGCCCTATAGGTAGATACAAAGTTACAACGTGCCTACAGTGTACCTGCCCTATAGGTAGATACAAAGTTACAACGTGCCTACAGTGTACCTGCCCTATAGGTAGATACAAAGTTACAACGTGCCTACAGTGTACCTGCCCTATAGGTAGATACAAAGTTACAACTTGCCTACAGTGTACCTGCCCTATAGGTAGATACAAAGTTACAACGTGCCTACAGTGTACCTGCCCTATAGGTAGATACAAAGTTACAACGTGCCTACAGTGTACCTGCCCTAGTCACAAACGGCACATTATGTCTACGAGAGCACAGGGTGTGGCGTGAAAGTGCTTTGGGCTGTGAGGATCTAACATTTAGTTGATACCTAAAAACCACCCGGCTGGATTGAGTTCACTCTAAACCAGTGGTTCTCAACCTGTGGTGCGGGTACCACTGGTGGTACGCGGGGCTCCCTCCCTCTCATACTTTTTTATATGGTGGTCATTTCTGAGGTGCTACTTGTTTGAGAACCACTGCTCTGAACTTTAATTCCTTCAGAATGTGACGATGGAGAACGTTGATTCTCTGTTTTTAGAGGTTGAATAATGACAACCATCCACCTCTTGGATCGACTAAACACAAACTTGCCAACCCTCCCGTTTTTCCCCGGGGTTACAATTCTCCCGTATTTCTCCCCCCGATTTACGAGATATTTTCACGCTTTTTATCACAACCTGTTTCTGGCACTGTATTGTAGGCCTACTGTTTCCACAGCAATACAGTTAGACCAAATGTATAGTTCCATAATCATCTAATCATAATAGCCGTCACGCTATCTCATTTAAAAAAATCAATTGAGCATCGAGCGCCGACAGGGACCTTACGGTGCATTCAAGTGCACCTCGTAAACTCAGAAGTCTATACTCAAATGGTTGTTTAAAACAGGAAAGGGTCTATTAAAATCCTCCCTTTTTTGAGGTCCCAAGGTTGGCAAGTGTGACTAAACACAAAGTGGACTGAACCTAGCCCTGGGTAGGATAATAATGCTGCGTTCCAGACATGTCGGACTAAGAAAAGTATGAAAATCTGAGATTTCTCCGCCAGCTTTGATGTAGTTATGTGATGTCGCATCATCATGGCAGGCATACACTTTAAACGCTACAGACCGTTACTTTTAGCAGTTGAGTTTATAATCCTCAAAATATACTTTTTGTCAGATTTGGGGATTTCCAGCATTGTGTGACCTTAAATGCAAAGTGTCATGCTAACCGTCTGGCTGACATTGCTAAAGATGACTGACATGGTGTTAGCAGCTGGGGAGCATTATTTTACAATGGACAAAGAAAACCTTGCGGGTGTCCACGTTTCTCAGAGATGAACCACTGACTTACCAGCTGGGAATTTCCCACTTCATACTGTGAATGGAACGCAGCATTAGTGTGATGTGATGTACTGTAACTGACTACACACACCGGCACATTGACAATGATCTCAACGCAACGGAAATAATTCACGATATGACGGCGCAAGCGACAACATGAAACGCTACAAGACGATAGAGGTGGAAAGATTCACAAAACAGTTCTTGGTTCGGCACATTGCTCAGTTTTGGTTTGCTAAGTTTCCGTAACCTTGCAAGGCAGCTGAATTTGCGAGGTCACAATCACGTGAGAAACCCATCTTGCTGCCCTCCAAGCTATTAGTTTAACTCAACCAATCAGCATCCAGAGGCAGTTATGGGTTGGATTTAGGTGTGACGAGCCCGTGATAGACAGATGGTTCATCCAATCACCTGCCACGTATTTTTTGAAAGCGTCTGCTCTTTTCTAAACAGTTTCCAATGGCGAGGTCCCAGTGAGTGTGCGTTTACATGCAAACCGTTTATCGGATTTCTACAGTTACCTGATTATCAAGTGTCATGTAAACAGCATCCTTTACTGGATAAAGGCTGTTATCAGTTTATGAGAAAACCAATTAACACACCTGCGGAGTCATCAGGTTTATTCATTGAGGTCAATGTCCACTCACGCAGTTTGAGGTGAGTTCCCACTATTTGCTAAGTGCACGTAAACGCGGAAATTAGATTATTGCCAGTTACCTGATTATTCTCCGTTATTGTTTAATGTGTGCATGTAAACGCACTCAGTGTCAGGACTCAGGATAAGGTTTGCAAGCAGGAAAAATCACTGCCATTTCCTGTTCCGATTTCTTGAACTTGAAGGTAACCGATTCCAACGTGCCTTCTGAACCAAGTGTTGGGTTGGGCTTTGAAATGGACCGTTCCACCCCTACAGGAAGAATGGACCGTTCCACCCCTACAGGAAGAATGGACCGTTCCACCCCTACCGGAAGAATGGACCATTCCACCCCTACAGGAAGACCTCTCTGAAGGTTTATAGATTATTCAGGTCAAGACAATGAATGACCATGAGAAACTACTTTCCTCGGCATTGGAAATAAGCAACAGTGGGACCAGAAAACATTTTTTGGGCCGTGTGTGAATGTCTTTCCTTGGTTAATAAGCTTATATAAGCTCAGGAGTACTTTACTCATCTCAAATCATGGTTTAACCTGGAAATATGCTGCATTCATGTCATATGGGAGAGATGGCAATTATGGGCTTCCATCTTGAAAATACCATTCGCCTCAGCTTACAGGCTACTAGAAAATACTACTTGGGAACTTGGGGTTTGGCGATGTCAAGACTGTAAGGAATTTAAAATAAAGGCAACAAAATGAACGCCCTTTATCGCATAAGTAGTGTTGAGATGACAACAATGGCGGGACATGACTTGCTTGCTGGATTTTTAGTTTGTGGTTGACAATGCCGTGTTTGGTTTGCTGCAAAGTCAAAACCAGTCAAAATGAGTCTAAGTTCATGTGTGTTAAGCGTGGACAAGCTGATCGGGATGGATCAAAGTCTATAGAAAACTTCAGCCAGTGTGTTCAAACGAGCTTGAACATCTGAATACTTCCAAGTTGTTGCTTGGAAGGTTCATGTCGTTCCTCCCAATTATTCCCATAGGACATGAACGCAGCAATAGAGACTACTAGACTACTGTGGTCACACAAAGTGATGTCAGCAGTCACTGGAAGTCATGTAGGATTCAACCTGGTAATTTATAGACCTTTCTTAGCTACAACAGGAAATATGACAGGAGGACCTCTGTGATGTCAGAGATCGGTGATGACATGGCGGGTGGGGTGGGCGGTGTTCAGAAAAGGTCGTCTAGAGGTCATGGAGGACCTCCAGCACAGTGGCCAGAGACCAGGCCTGGGTTTCACAGCTGAAGGGGCAGTATTGGCCCGTCTCATTGGTCAGCTCTGGCAGACCCTTCCACGGAGACCTGAGAGAAGGGGGGTGGGCAGTAGACACAAAACAACATCAAATTCATCCAAACGTCACAGATCAATGGGCATGTACTTGTCATTTTAGACACGTTGACTTTTCCCGCACTAAAATAAAGGATACAATCGGAACTTCCGATTGTATTTACACTTCCTGTGACTCATAAACCTAGTCTGACTCATACATGTGAGTCCAACTAGGTTTGACCAGGTGAGTCAAGTGGGCGGGGCTGCATAAGGTGAAACGGAATAAGCTTCCTCTATTCATGGGTTTCAGTGAGGGGATGTTTTTGATGTGGCGGCCATCTTGAGGACCGAACGCAGCACACAGCTTTTTAGTACCTGTTGTAAGTCTATGGAAGGACTGTTCAAACCATGAACTCTTTCAACTATAACTACGCTACTCTTTCATACTTACTCTATTCAAACTTTACACAGGTCAACACTTTTAGTACTTTATGACTCTTATTCTCTTTTTGATAGCTTCTGTACACTTCTTGAGAAATCACAGTTTAAGTTCTATACTTTTTTCAGCCTTTATAATGGGAGCTTATGGAGCCAGCCTCGAGTGTGCGTGATGTCATAATTCACCCTATCAGACCTTACAGGCTGCACTTCAGTTCACACTTTGTAAAACTCACACAACTTTGGGGGTACGGTGGTGCAGTGGTAAGCGCTGTCGCCTCACAGCTCGAAGGTCCTGGGTTTCGATTCCCACCTGGGACGCTGTGAACACTGAAGGAATGCGTGCCCGTCCGCATGTCCTCGAGTGCCCACCGCCCGGGTGGGGTCGTCAAAAGGGCCTTTCTGTCTGGAGTTTGCATGTTCTCCCCGTGCCTCCCAGGGGTTTCCTTCATATAGGAACCCCCTTCACCAAAACATGCAATATCCTGGTTGCTAATGTGGTTCCTCCTCTGGTCGTTAAGGGCGCCTGTTCAGAGGGAGGGGAACTGGTTGGAATAGCGTGATCCTCCCACGTGCTATGTCCTACCGGTGAAGCTTCCTCTGTCAGGTGAAAAGAAGCGGCTGCCTAACTGCCCATGTCTCGGAGGAAGCATGGAGCCAGTTTCGGCTCTCCCCAGATCGGCAGAGGGTGGAGTAGCAACCAGGATAAATAAATTAATTAGCACTAATGGGGGATAAAAATCGGATAAAAAAATCGGATTTTTTTTTTTTATAAAAAAAAAAATCACACAACTTTAACACGACATACATCATCCATCTTCAGCTACTTCTGCTCTCACTCACAATGTCAATAGATAAGCGATGCGATGTCTAGTTTTGGAGATATTAATGTTTGTTTGACAGTAGTGTTCCACTCTATTTCCAATTGCGCACGGCCTATTCTTATTTCAAATTGGGCCTCAAGATCCAGTATGGTGGACATTGATGTTTCAGGCTATATGCATACATATGCTGTCAAAACAGCCAATTGTGACTATGCCATTCTGAAACACTTTAGAGATTCTCACAATGGTGTCCCTGTCTCCTTTACAGCTAGGGGTATAGACCACATCCTCTCACCTCTACAAGAGGGGACAGGGAGAGAGCTCTCAACCAGCTAGAGAGTAGATGGATTCATAGACTCAGAGCTATGATGCCTCCAGGCCTGAATGACACCATAGATATGGTCTCTTTCTTATAGTTATTCTTTGCCATGTTAATATGTTAGTCTTGGAAGACCTTGTATTTCTCATTATTGTTTATTGTTCTTGTTACCGGTACTTATTTTCTGCCTCTCTTCCTATGTATTTATACTATCTGCTAGATACTGACCTCTACTGGATTATTTTTATACTCCCCCCCCCCTTACCCCCTCGCCTCCCTCCCCCTCACCCCCCCGCCTCTCCCCCCCCCCCCCCCTCCTTCAACAGGTGTGACCCATCATTGTCTACCTGTTTGGTTATAGGGTGTGTCTTACTGTGCACTTCTTACTCTTTGCCCTGATGAAGGCCAGGTTGTTGGCCAAAACATGTTGGCTTGGCTTTTAATTGTTCCAATATGAACTAAGCCTTTTATTAAAGCTTTTTTAATTATTAGAAGAGTGCCTTGGTCTATTTTTTCTTTTGATTTTGTCTATACTCTATATGCATACATGTTGAAGTTAAATTCAATACCTTTTAAAGGAGAATTTCGTTTTTTTTTAACCTGGACCCATCTCCTGGCAATAATTGTGATTTGGCCACTCACCCAGCGATGTCCGCGGCGTTTCTGGCCGTCCTAGCGTTGTTTTGAGATCAATAGCGTCCAAGTCAGTTGTAAAATGGAGCTGATTTGGGGCCAAGTGTGAGCCTGTCTTTCCTGCATCTAAATAGCTATTTTTATTCCCGTTTTCGCCACATATTGTAATAATGTGATCCCTCAACATCCACCAGAGTGATATTTCGCCCCAGGCCATTTCCGGGACTCTCACAGGGATCAAATTACCTCAAACGTGATCTCGGTCACCAAGTCTCGTGAAGTCCCGCGATACTTTCCTGCCGGCTGGCCAACTACCGGTAGGACGCTTTGCGGTGGTGGTTTTAGCGTAACCTATGTGGGGTTTGGCATAACCTTCGTTATTTCGAATCCCACATAGGTTACGCCAAACCCCACATAGGTTACGCTAAAACCACCACCGCAAAGCGTGTGGCGAAAACGGGAATAAAAATAGCTATTTAGATGACGCTATTGATCTCAAAACAACGCTAGGACGGCCAGAAACGCCGCGGACATCGCTGGGTGAGTGGCCAAATCATAATTATTGCCAGGAGATGGGTCCAGGTTAAAAAAAAACGAAATTCTCCTAAGACCTTTTTTAAGACTTTTTCAAGACCTCAACGCCATTTTCGTCACATCAACGATAGGCGTGTAAATCACAAGTTTCATCACGATACAATATTATGCAGATTCTTTCATTCTTTGGACAACGATACGATATTTTCCAATATGACAAAGTCTGCCACGATACGATATCGATTAAATTCAGGGGTCTGCGACCGATATGGGACGATATCATATGCTCATTTAACACCATCAGCACAATAGCTACAAAATGTAATACCTCTCACATGGCGATTAAGACTTTTTAAGGGCTTTCATTTCCCCTAAATTGATTTATCAACTTTTAATACTTTTCAAGACCCCTGTGCTTCTGGAGGCAAATTTGTAGAGCAAGGACATGTGAACCCAATTTCATGACATTGCAACTGGAGGTGTGGGAGATGTGACCTGACACAGCCAGATGGGGGCGGTATTGGGAGATGTGACGAGTTACTGACGGTTTTCATTTTTGATTGTAGTGCGAGACGCATCATTTCCCCAAGTTTTGTCGAGGGAACAAAAGAGACCATTCCATAGAGCAGCTGTGAGTCCATCATGTAGGACAACATACTGTAGATCAGTGGTTCTCAAATGGGGGCGTCCGGGGACCCCCAGGGGTCCTTGAGGGGGTTCCAGGGGGTCCCCAGCCAAAAAGGGGGGTAATTTATATATTTATTTTATTATTCCATTCATAAGTAACACAATGACTATTTTTGTCATGGGTTTTATACACTTTCTGTAATAAAACATCTAAAAGCATCAATCTTATTATCATATGGGGGACCGTGGGACAAAATCCTATCAAATAGGGGTCCGAGGTCAACATTTTTGTCAGTTTAGGGGTCCTTCATTTGGAGAAATTTGAGAAGCACTGCTGTAGATACACAGGGAGAAGGCGGTGAATGACAGACACACAGCGTTCCTACCTCTCCAGGTGGGTATAATGTTGTGACAGAACGTTCTTGACCAGGGTGACCGTTTTGGCATAGGTCTCCTCACCCAGCTTCTTGGCAAAGTAGAGCTTCGCACGTAGGAAGTAGCCTACTGGCCACAGCCACTCCTACACACACACACACACACACACACACACACACACACACACACACACACACACACACACACACACACACACACACACACACACACACACACACACACACACACACACACACACACACACACACACACACACACATAGAGAAGAAGGAAAGTCTCATTTAGGTAGTCCCTCTGTGCAGAAAGTTGTGGAAACATCTAATGGTTGTAAAGCTTATCCCTCCATATTGAGGTTAAAACATTTACAACCAATGGCATTGCAGCGAGACAGAGATGGGGACTTGGACTTGAGTCACACTTAAAGCAGGACTTACCCCCCCCCCCCAAATAAAAGAAGCAGAAGAACATCTTCTGCTTCTTCTGCCGCCCTTTTGACGACCCCACCCGGGCGGTGGGCACTCGAGGACATGCGGACGGGCACGCACTCCTTCAGCGCTCACAGCGTCCCAGGTGGGGATCAAACCCAGGACCTTCTAGCTGTGAGGCGACAGCGCTTACCACTGCGCCACCGTGCCCCACTGAATTCATTGGTTTTAGCCATGCAGTGTTCTAAGCAGGCCAGATGGCATCCAGCAGATGATAGAACGCTCATCCATAAGAGACTTGAGACTTGACTTGGTCTTGTGACCGAAGACTTGGCTTGCCCCTCAAAGACTTTAGACTTGACTTGGACTTGCAAAAAATGACTTGTGAGCATCTCTGCAGTGAGACAATATTTGTGTCTTACCCAATAGAAGAGACTCACTCTGCCTGATACCGTTTGTCAATTATCGCCAAATGAATTAGACTGAATGATTGGTTCGCATAAATGTCTCCGGAGCTGAAGGACTGACATATTTAGCTGCACTACCACACCACACCAGTAGGGGGAAGTGCCCGACTCACCGGCCCCTGGTGGTAGTTGAAGCCTCTTGCCAAGTTGTAGTTGTCGTTGTCGAGCGCGTTGTCGTAGACACCACAGTACACCATGTCACTACGGAAACAGAAATATCAAATTATTATGGGATGAAATGTCAAACAGAGACGTTATGAGATGTGATTCCACTATAAACAGCAATAGCATGAACTGTATGAGACTGGTTGGCTGGGTTGCACCAACGAGGATTCATTGAATCTAAGCTTAGTTCTAACCAGAGTTGAGCAAGACTAACAGAAGCCGCTTTCACACCGGCTTTGAAAGCGGTAAATGTTGCGGAATATGTAATCCGCGTCTCCGATGTGAAAGTGATGAAAGCGGGGTGGTGAATAATTGTGCTACGCCTTTCGTTCCGCCAGCGGAGGTAGTCACAGCGCCGCATCGGCTGCCATCGCGCCTCCACCTGAAAGCGTAGGAGCGGCTGCACGGAACGGTGCGAATGGTCAGCTCATTCATAAAAAAAAATGACAGGGGAAACCACCTCACGCAGCAAGAAAGGCATAAGCGAACGTAAAAAAAAAAAAAAAAAAAAAAGTAGCCTATACAATCATGACTGCAACAGGGACGCCAGGAGGAATGCTCCGTGCCTGCTACACTATGTGTAAGTAGGTTTGGCTATTTATGCTCAAACGATGTTGACATACTAGGTAAAATGAACGGATATAAGCTTCAGAGGACGTCTCTCAGGCGTGCATCTGTCTGTGCCGAGTTGGTCTGAGGATATTCCCTCTTTTCGTCTCTCCTCAAAACAATCCCAATTGGGGAAAGCAGCCCCAGAACTGCAATCTGTCTAGCCTGTTGTGCGTTCCCTTACAAAAACTACTAACGTTATAGTATTCATGTGCATTTATAGCTATACTCCCCCTAATTAGGCTACTTCATGGGAATAATTTGCTTTACAAAAAACTGGAACCAAAAGATAAGAATTAGCCTTGTACCTAATAGGCTACATGATGGTGCCTCTGTGATCCATAAAGTCGATCAGATTAATATTGAAAGCCTTGTTACCATGCTGCATGTGGACAACACTTTCGTTGTGGGCATATTAAGGTGAGCTCTCATCAGACTCCTCTTTTATTCTTTGATGTTAACGACCAGCAGCACGTTGAGAGCTGCTGGCGTACATCGGCGATGTTTGGTTGTTGAATGAATTTGTTCGTCATACAGTAGCCTAGGCTACACTAACCTATGGAAATATAGATTTAGGCTACTAGGAGGAGCTGGGTGGAAATGCCTCCCCTC
>NC_139635.1:19231474-19238974 GCF_964638095.1 Poromitra crassiceps
GTGCATCCTGAGTTTGGTTGCGTGTGTGGGGGCGTGGCCTGGAGTGCATCCTGAGTTTGGTTGCGTGTGTGGGGGCGTGGCCTGGAGTGGATCCTGAGTTTGGTTGCGTGTGTGGGGGCGTGGCCTGGAGTGGATCCTGAGTTTGGTTGTGTGTGTGGGGGCGTGGCCTGGAGTGGATCCTGAGTTTGGTTGCGTGTGTGGGGGCGTGGCCTGGAGTGCATCCTGAGTTTGGTTGCGTGTGTGGGCGTGGCCTGGAGTGCATCCTGAGTTTGGTTGTGTGTGTGGGGGCGTGGCCTGGAGTGCATCCTGAGTTTGGTTATGTGTGTGAGCGTGGCCTGGAGTGCATCCTGAGTTTGGTTGTGTGTGCGGGCGTGGCGTATCTGTCTGTCCGCAGCTGATCTCGCATGCTACTGAACCAATCAGCATGATCATGGTTGGAAAGCTACTTCCGGTAGCTTGTAAGTTAAGGACAGAAAGTTTTCTTATCTGAGGCATGCGTTAGCTGCAGTGCGCAGGCTAATTGGCTAACGCTAAGCTAGCGGAGTGAGGGAGCGGCGTTGTGGCTGATCGGCGCAGAGCTGGGTGAGCAGTATGTGTGTGTGTGTGTGTGTGTGTGTGTGTGTGTGTGTGTGTGTGTGTGTGTGTGTGTGTGTGTGTGTGTGTGTGTGTGTGTATGTGTGTGTGTGTGTGTGTGTGTGTGTGTGTGTGTGTGTGTGTGTGTGTGCGTGTGTTACATACCACCTCTCCTGGTTTGGAGGGTTCGCAGTCATCAGCGGGGTACATGCGTGTGACGGGGCAGCACAGGATGTCATGCCCCTGGGGAACGTGGGTAGTGTAGTCCTGAGGGAAACAACACAGCATATCATGATCACATATTAGGTGGTGATCACTCAAATGTACAATATGTTTGGCAGATGTAACGGATCTGATCTGAGGTGGTTGTACCTGGATGCACTGCAGCCACCACCACACGGCGTCGCGGCAGTTGTACCTGGCACAGCGACCCTCACCCAGCAGGTTGGGGATCAAGCCGTGGCGCAAGGTCCCCGCAAAGGCCAGGATGATGTTACTATGGAAACGCAAAGGGCCAGGATGACGTTACTATGGAAACGCAAAGGCCAGGATGACGTTACTATGGAAAGCAGATAATGGGACCGTTAACACATTCACTGCCAGCCGTTTTTCAATACTGTAGTTAGCTTCTGCCAGAGGGTTTTTTTGAGGATTCTGGCTCATCTTTCAAGAGCCGAGGATTCGTTTCTGTTAGGATTTTGTGAACACACAATATCTCAAAAGAACTAATAGAATGTGTGCTTTCTCTGTCTAAAAGAGTTAGTTTGTAGAGTTAGTAGTTATGTAAGCATTAGCAGTTGAATACAGCATGGTTTCAGCGTCTGAAAATTTATTCTGAGATAAACGGCTTTTTGTGAAATTCGATAGAACAGTCACTTTAACCATTCATTTTTGGCATCAGTAAGACGTCAGACATCTAAACAATAGTTTTGAACAGTAATTTCCTCCATAACAGCAGGAAACCCCCCTCTCCTTCAAACTCATCCCTCCGTGTGTGTTCTTCTTGGCTGCAGCGGGCGTGTCACAAGCTCGTTTCTGTTGCTGCTGTAACCTCGCGTCACCAGGCTCACTGCTTTGCTGCTGCTGTGCCTGTCTGCTGGCGGCCGCTGGGCAAGTCTGGAATGGGCTCGCTCGTTTCTTGGGGTTCTGAGAGCTTTGATGAAGCTTTTGCGAAAGCGTTTTCGCCAATCCATTTTCATGAGAATGGCTTCCTCACACTGCTTTTTGCTTGCCTTCCTCTAGAATGGAGAGCACTGTCGCCACTTAGTGGGTCGGTGGAATGGGTTGTACACGTTCGGCGGCTCCAATATTTTTTATAGGAGATGTGGGGGGCATTGATCCACGTAGCACCGTCAATTTTTTTTTTTTTTTTTTTGACGTCTCAACTCGTCATTGGCAGTCAACCGTTGGATTTTTTTTGACGAGTCAACTCGCCATTGGCAGTGAACGTGTTAATAGATTACTGCAAGGATAATGTATTTTGGTAGGCCTACCCAGAAATTGCCGCCATGTTGGTTCGTAAGGAAAAAAAGGTAATGGGATTTTGGTTATTAATAAATGCATGAAATAAGGCCCGTGGTTAACAAAGGTTTATGGGAGTGGACATTTGTGTTCAGCAGGATAATCTTCACAAATCAGGACCAATTTTATGACTTTTGAAGTTTTCTGAAAATCATGTTTTAAAAAAACACACCAAAAGTGTTTTTTTTTCAGTCAGAACGCTATGAAAATCATGTTGAGAGCGCTTCCATTGTGCACAAAACACAGCGCACGGAGCGGTTTTTTAGTGCTCCGTTTTATTTTCCCCTGCAGTCGCGCGCACTAGAGTTGACGAGACAACGACCACACGGACGGTAGGCCAGCTGGTTTTGTCTGTTTGATGTTGTTCACTGTCAACATGAAAGCCAGATTATTGTGAATTCTGGCAGCGGCGGAGGTTGAAAATCCCTCCGGAGGAGAGAAGGTAGGAGGAGTGGAAAAAGACGATCAGGGCGCTTTTCCTCTAATGTTCAACTTTTTCAGCTTTAAAACGCCCACAGCGCTCCTGCAAAAACAACAGACGCCACCAGCGCTGAAACACCAGGTGCGTTCATTAAAAGAGGAGCACGTTTAGCGCGTCCTTACATAGAGAATGAATTGCAGAAAGACGCTGGCAGCTCCAAAAAAACGCTTTTGGTCTCTGAATGTCCCCTCATGCTTCAAAAGTCATAAAAGCGGTCCTCGTTTGTGACGACACAAACTTCGACTCCCATAAACCTTTGTTAACCACAGAACCTATTCCATGCATAGCCCCATAGCCTTTTGCCCTTACCAACCAACATAGAGACACTGCATGAAATAGGCCACGCCCATCATGGGGGAAAAGCTCCGTTCATTTCCACACACCAGCGTAATTTTCCTTGAATTAAACATAGCTAAAAGCTGTTGTGTGGTGGGCTGCGAAGACAACAAATGTAAAAAATCGGCAGTTAAAGTTTTGTTGTACTCCTGAGCAAAACAAGGAAGCCGTTGAGAATTGGCGAGAAGAAAAATGTGGATCTAGCTGTCAAGGAAGTAAGTTGGAGGGTTCATCTTCCGTATATACGATCTTTTTGTGCAACACGCAACCATGCACGCGACATAGGAGAAGGCCAGGATTGGAGGGGGGGCTTTGTGTTTTCCCCCGTCTTGGGCGTGGCTTCTGAATGATGACGCGTTACGCAGTGTCTCTATTGTGGCGATTTGCTACTTCTGAGTCATTCCTGCGGTACTCTATGCTGTATCAGGGTTGGACCAAAGGGGCAAAGATGAAGCCAATGTGGAAGTGCCTTGAAGCTGCATTCTCTCAAATGGCCTCTGCACTGACTGCAAAAAGAAGTCCGATTATATAGAAGTCAAAGGGAAAATTATCCTAATTCTCACTTGATTTATGACCTCAGTGAACTTTTTCCTGATGAGTTGATGGTCTCAATCGCTAGTTTCAAGTCTTCTTCAATACAGCCTGATGTTCAGTTAGTAGATTATGCTCCCGTTTAGAGTCAAATAGATGATATGATTAGATATAGATTATACGATTTTCGTCAAAATGCCGTCGTAGGAAAAACTGGAGTTTGAAACCAATGCGTAACGTCATGTGGCTACATTCATATTTTTAGTTATAGTCTATGGGGTGGACCAATGTGGGCTTTTGAAGAAATTGTACTATTTTCATACTGGGGAGGGAGGGGGGGGGGGGGGGGTTCATTGTTGTTATTGTTATTCTTTTCAGGGTGGAAAGGCCTCTGAAATGGAATTTAGACCATCATTGGACACTGAAGAACTCAATGAAACCCAGAAAAATCATTATAATCAGGGGCGGCTGTAGCTCAGGAGGTAGAGCGGGTCGTCACTAATCGCTTTGGATGAAAGAGGTTGGTGGTTCGATTCCCGGCTCCTCCAGTCTGCATGTCGAGGTGTCCTTGGGCAAGACACTGAACCCCAAATTGCTCCTGATGGTGTGGCAGCTGGCCGCCATCGGTGTGTGAATGGGTGAATGTACCTACTGACCATTTAATCAGTTCACACACACACACACACACACACACACACATACACACACACGCGCGCACGCACAAACACACACGCGCGCACACACGTGCACGCACAAACACCTACCGTGCCTCCGAGTGTCTGCCAGTGAGCAGCATCAGTCCTCTCAGAGCGATGAAAGTGTCCCTGCCCCAACAACGGAAAATCCCAGAGGAGAAATGAGGAAGACCTGCGTAAAGAAATCAGCCAATCAGGCAATCTGATAGATTCATGGAATACAATTCAATTATTAGTGAATATACAAGCTAAATCAGCCAATCAGGCAATCTGATAGATTCAAAGAATACAATTCAATTATTAGTGAATACTGTACAAGCTAAATCTGTTCTCTCTGACTACAATTGAGCATCTACAAAGGTAACGTTAGCAGTAAGGACGTGTCAACTGGGACTGACAGACGTCCCTGCTTTCCAGGGACAGTCGGCAGATTTGGTGCTTTTTTCTGTGGCAGGCACTGTCCCCATAACGGGAATGTCCCCGGATGTCCCCCTCTCTGGACACACCACTGGTATATTATTACTCCCCCCCCCCCAAAAAAAAAGATCATTCCGGTCAGATTCCAGAAAATGTTGATCTCCAAAGTATTTGTAACAGCACACTGGGTCACAGGCAAAGTATTTGTAACAGCACACTGGGTCACAGGCAAAGTATTTGTAACAGCACACTGGGTCACCTGCGGCCAGCGACACGCAGCACTGCTCCTTTTGGTCTGTGAGTGAACTGAGGCGGTACGGGACGTCCTCTAGTGCCGCGGACACTGGGGGCAGGGCGGGGAAATGGCCAGCACCGCACATCTGAACCGAACCCAGAGCCAAGAGACGCACAAACGTAGACCCGTTCTGGACGAAACTATACAGAGAGACAGACAGACAGACAGACAGACAGACAGACAGACAGAGAGGTAAAGGAACAGAGATGCTCTGATAACACTTTTCCAGAACTACTTTATTAAGTACATTGGCAGTCGATGGGCAAAACAAACGGCTTATTCAGATTAAGTTGACAGATAAAGAACAGTGTGGTAGGTCAAGCTCAAGCCTAATAAAACAGAATGTTTTTTAGCGATTAGGTAGGTAGCAATAACTAGGGTTGTGCACCGAAACAAGGTACCAATATGGTACCGGTACTTTTACAACCAATACTACCGGTACCGAATTGCAACCCAGATTTAGGTGCCTCATTTAGGTGCCATGCCCGAGCTGCTGAGTGAAATATCCGCCCTCCGGTGGTCCGAAACGGGCGCTGCTGCACGCACCTTCACTAACATTCTAGGGCTTAAACACATCAAATGATTGTTTGAAATCCTCTTTACAGCCTCTTTCAATAAAAGATAGGTTTAAATCTGCTTTAACTTTTTTTTAAAGTACCGCTTCAGGCACCGTTTAGGCACCGGTACCGTTTTAGGAGTATTGTTTTAGCACCGGTATCGAAAAATATGAAACGATACCCATCCTAGAAATAACTACTGTATATCATTGCCCAGAGGCGGGGCACATAACGGTATGCACGATTAAGGCCAGAATAATAACTAAGACATACTTTCACCTGCAGGGTAGCCAAATGGCTAGTGAATGTTCAAATTTGACCAGACACTCGATAGATTACCATCGTTTTTTTTGGGCAGATGAGTGAAGCAGATCTACCAGCCACTTGCATAACCACATGTGGCTGGTGGCTGGTGCGAATTTTGGACCCTGTCTCAGTAACACAGGGTTTACAGCAGGTACACTCAATTAAAGCCAAACGCACAATAACCCTCTAATTGTATATAAACGTATAGCACATTTAGTCAAAAATAAAGGGTTGGGGCTCTAAGGGATCATTTGGTCCCAGGCCTGGGCAAGATCCACGGTGGCCCTGTGAAGAGGCTCTGGGTCATGGGCCCCCTGAGCTACTGGGCCCCTGGTCCCGGTAGGCCCAAAGTCTTCATTTATTCAAAGAGTTTATAGGTCTTTAATCGTTCACATTAGAAAGATTCCTCCTATCTGTTTTCCACCTTTATTGGTCTTCATGAGAACATTTCAAGTCAGAAGCTCCAGCAAGGCAGTGCATTTATGCTTGTTCAAGGTTTTCAATTGCTACGTACAAGGCCGTCCTAGTAGGAATCTCATGAATCTCCTTCATTCAAATGTCCTAAAAAATCGGGATGAAGACAGCGTCATAGTGTGCAAGAAGCTCGGATAAACACGCCCATACCTTGACATGAGTTTGAAGGTCGCGTCCAGGGCCGTGGTGTAGGTCGCTACCAAGATGGCGTCGAAGTAACAGGGGATGAGGTAGCGTGGGATGTGTTTCAGGTAGTCAAACATGGCCGCCAACCACAGACCCACCTACAGACACAACGGCCCACATGCATGAAACTCAGCGGTAACAACTGTTCCACAGGTTGTGGCTAGCTACCAATGCGACGTCACTTTCACATGTGATACAGTGGAGGCCTATACACATCACTTCCTGCTTCAGCACTGGACCAGAGATTTTCATCCGCCATTTATTTTCCCATAGACATTTTGTAAAATGTTTATAAAAAGAGTTTTACTGGTTCAAACCAAAGATTTCAGCTAACGCTATAATCGGGAGAGACCGGCATAGAACATTTCACTCGGACCAAAAACAAAAAACAACAACATTGAAAAAATTGTTTCTTCAAACCCGCATTTTTTTTAACGTTTTGGTCCGAGTGAAATGTCATGCGATGTCTCCTGTTTCTAAATATATGTGTACCGTTTGGTTTGAACAAGTAAAATTATTTTTATTGGCATTTTACGAAACGTCTATGGGAAAATAAATGGCGGATGAAAATCTCTGGTACAGTGCTGAAGCAGGAAGTGACGTTCCACTTTGGCTCTCTTTAATTACTCCCTATACAGGAATGAGTCTGGAAGAGCTGGACGTTCCGGCTCTTACGTGCTCTTTGTCTGCACAGTCAATGGGATTTTTGTACGGGGATTTTGGTTAAATGCATGAAATCAGGTCTGTGGTTAACAAAAGTTTATGAAAAAGTCAAGTTTGTGTTCAGCAAGATAATCGTCACAAACGAGGAGCACTTTGATGACTTTTCGAAGCGTAAATGCGTGGGTGTTTTTTAACGCGTTTCTTTTCCCCCTTCAATTTTCAGGAAACGCTTCAAAAGTCATAAAAGTGTTCCTCATTTGTGAAGATGATCTTGCTGAACACAAATGTCATTGTTTCATGAACGTTTGTTAACCACAGACATTTCACGCATTTAACCAAAACTCCCATGCAAAAATCCCATTGACTTTTACAGGTAAGAACCAGGAACTGCAGGGACTTCTGGCTAAGCCTACAAAAACATGTCATCCCGGCGGTATATTATATTAGCTGATTGTTAATATGAAT
>NC_139635.1:19243974-19328974 GCF_964638095.1 Poromitra crassiceps
GCGGTTGAAGATGGATGGATGGATGGATGGTGTGCCTGCCTGCCTGCCTGTGTTGTGTATGATTCTCAGCTTGCCATTTGCTCTATTTTGGACGAACACTTCTAACACCACAACAACTTTTAACACACTCTTGCAAACAATCAAAAATGCAGAGTCAAGAAAAAGAGTCATTTCTCGGGACAGACTTTCGACTTGCATCAAAAATCTGCCGGCAAGCTCCGTGAAGAGCTGTGCAACAGCGCTCGCAGGTTGCATTGTCGCATGCTGCCATTTACCCGATCAAAATGAAGTGAACGTGACCGGTGTGTAGTCAAAACTTACCATTTTCAGCGTGTAGCAAGTTGCTACTTGCTACTAGCAACGAGCTAGAGTTGTTATTGTTGTTTCATAGCGACGGACGGATTTGACAGCGACACGCAGGGAGCGGAAAATAAATCCATTAATGGGCGGAGCCGGTCGGTTGGAGCCAATGGCAGAGCTTGCAGGGAGCGGAAAGGGATTTTCTTCCGCTGCCAACGGAGCCCCTTGAGTTCCGTTTACTCAGACATTGAAACGAGCCTGCCCCCAGAGGTTAGAGAATTAATTTTTTTCTATTTATTTTTTTAACCGATGGGTTCCCAGATTGGGAAAAAAGTAAGACAGAATCTGATTTTCAGCCGTTCTTTCTGATGACAAAGTCTTGAAGATCCCCGGTGCGTGGTTCTTCTTTTTTTAAGCTTGTCTGCAGTAGCATGCTAGCAGTAGCATGCTAGCTCCCTACCAATAACAATTTAAGAGTTATTCTTTTGCCTACACAGTGACATCACGCTCTGTTTGAGGGTGCAAGTAACGGATGCTCCAGCCAATCAAATGCTCCGTGAGCACCTCTTCTTCCTGGATCCTCCACATTATTAAACAGTCCGGCTCCTTTTCATGGCTCGGGAACAAAAAAAACAAACAAAAAAAAATATTTGTCTTCATTTTTCACAAGGTGTGGTTGCTGCAGGGCCCTGCACCGCACCACTTCACCATAGCTTTGTGCTAGAACTGAAAAGGAGCAATCGTTTCAGAGTCCATCTTGCTCTCTCTCAATGCGGAAAATGCACCTCCGAGAGCCTGGCAGATTTGGCCCCGCCCCCGAATGTCCATATATGTGCGTCTAGAAGAAGAGCATTGATCCTCCGACCTACCCGGTATGAACATGGGCGGGACGTTGCTGTAGTACTCGTGGGTTTTGGGGTTCCAGAAGGCCGTCCTGCACACAGCCACCACAGACTGGTGGGTGCTGGGACAGTGACGAGTTACTGCCACGATATCGGCGTCCACCTGGTCCACGTACACCTGGACAGGAGACAGGAAGAGGAAGCGGTGTCACACAGGACCCCTCGAGGTGATATCAGGATCACTTCCTAGAAGATGAAAGAGTTCTTGCAGTTTCGCTAAAAGCCATCTTTGCGCGCCCTGTTCCAGGAGGTAGGACTGAGTCAATAATATGGTGTGTCCTTCTCTTCAACACAACAGCCTACCTGTATGAAGCCCTGGGCAGCCAGCTCCTGGTGCAGGCGGTTGAGTGCCAGTTTCCCAGCAACGATGCCCGTCTGGCTGCAGACCTCCCCGGCAGAGGTGGGGGGCGCTGTGGGGTTCCACTTGGGGTACAGACGCTCCTCCTTTACCACAGAGATCTACAAGACACACACCCACCAAACACGGTCAGAAAGTGCATTACATCTGACAATGTGTGAACGTGTAGATCTAGCTCTATGTATATCACGTGTGTGTGTGTGTGTGTGTGTGTGTGTGTGTGTGTGTGTGTGTGTGTGTGTGTGTGTGTGTCTGTGTGTGTGTGTGTGTGTGTGTGTGTGTACTGTACGTAACCTGATGTGGTACTAATTCGTCGTATCCTCTGGTGGAGCCAGTAGCACAGCAGGCCATAGAGACGATCGCAGAACTGGGCAGGGAGTCCAACGCCGAGCGCAGCTGCAATGCAGAGAGTGGCACACAAGCAGTGGGGTCACATGGAATTCAAATATGGCCGCCTGAAATTTCCAGTATTCAAAAAAACAAACAAACAAACAAACAAACGAAACACATCCTACACTTTCACTTCCCATCGTAAAAATGGTGTTAAAATAAAATGCAGGAAATTGTTAACTGAGTTTTGGCATATCTTGATTCCCTGGATCCATGATTCACGCAACCACACGTGAGCAGCGCATTCCACGATGCACACGACCAGGCTACGTGCATTCCCACGCTCAAACATAAACAGCAAAGTTTGCAAGAAGATCAGAGCGACAGAACAAAGGAAAGAAAATGGAAAGATTCCTTCGCCCACCTGTGTCCCCCATGAAATCTTCAATCAGGGCCGTAGGTTTGATTTGGAAAGTGGTGGGGACATACGGTAAATTTGGGAAGGGGGACTCTGGACCTTGTACCGGGTCCCGGGGGCATGGGGCCCCCGCAAGAAAATGTTATACATTTGAAAGTGAAATACATCGATCCGGTGCACTTTGAGAGCAAAATGAAGAGGCTAGATCTATGAAGAACGACACACATCCCATTAATATCCTCTTATGTGATGTGGCTTTACAATGATAAAGAAAATAAATTCTCTCCCTATATATCTGCATACAGGGCACTATATGGTAGAATACTGCTGGCTTAAATACAATGGCCAATCTATACCAAAATCACTTCCAGGGGAGAACTCAAGTAGAAAGTAACATTGTAGGCATGAACAAAAATAAAATAAAATAAAATAAGGGGAATTTCGCAACTTTGATTGGAATGATGTTCAGCCAAGACAATACCTAGCCAATATAAGCCGCGGCAGCCAAAGATATATTCAGCCATACATATTATGTATAATAAATAATCAAAAGTATATATATATACGGTATATATGTATGTGTGTGTGTGTAATATATATATGTGTGCGTGTGTGTATATATATATATATATATATATATATATATATATATATATATATATATATATATATATATATATATATATATATAAATATATGAATTATTGTCATGGCTGAACATCATTCCAATCAAAGTTAAGGAATTCCCTTTTTATTTTATTTTACTTTTGTTTATGCCTACAAAGCAAATGTTACTTTGTACTTGAGTTCTCCCCTGGAAGTGATTTTGGTATAGATGGGCGATTGTATTTAAGCCAGCAGTATTCTACCATATGACCTGTATGCAGAATATATAGAGAGAGACATTTATTTTTTCATCATGGCAAAGCCAAAGCACAGTAAAGGGATATTAATGTGTGTATTTCTTCATAGATATACAATTCTAGCCTCTACATTTTGATCTCAAAGTGCACCAGATTGATGCATTTTACTTTTAAAATGTACAAAACTTTATTCCGGGGGAGGGGGGGTGGGTGGTTGGGGACATGACCCCGGACCCCCCCTAGAGGGTCAGCGTCCACCCACCACAATCTCTCCAAATCCTGTGGGAAACACTGACCATTTTATTTTTTTCTACCAGATGGAAAACCTCATACTGCAACAGGTCATAGTGCAATTTCTTACCTGTTCACTCCTCTTTCCTTTACCTGCCTGGCCTGGGCTTTCTCGCTTTCTTTTTCTGCCTGTCTCTGAGGTCTGTATACATGTACAACAAAGCTCAATGAAAACCTGCTGCTTATTTTACATTATTTACCTTACAAGTGTAGCTCTATGTAGTGCAGGCTACAGCTACCTTACAAGTGTAGCCCTATTTAGTGCAAGCAACAGCTACCTTACAAGTGTAGCCCTATTTAGTGCAGGCTACAGCTATCTTACAAGTGTAGCCCTATTTAGTGTAGGCTACAGCTACCTTACAAGTGTAGCCCTATTTAGTGCAGGCTACAGCTACCTTACAAGTGTAGCCCTATTTAGTGCAGGCTACAGCTACCTTACAAGTGTAGTCCTATTTAGTGCAGGCTACAGCTACCTTACAAGTGTAGCCCTATTTAGTGCAGGCTACAGCTACCTTACAAGTGTAGCCCTATTTAGTGCAGGCTACAGCTACCTTACAAGTGTAGCCCTATTTAGTGCAGGCTACGGCTACCTTACAAGTGTAGCCCTATTTAGTGCAAGCTACGGCTACCTTACAAGTGTAGCCCTATTTAGGGCAAGCTACGGCTACCTTACAAGTGTAGCCCTATTTAGTGCAGGCTACAGCTACCTTACAAGTGTAGCCCTACAGTATTTAGTGCAAGCTACAGCTACCTTACAAGTGTAGCCCTATTTAGTGCAAGCTACAGCTACCTTACAAGTGTAGCCCTATTTAGTGCAGGCTACAGCTACCTTACAAGTGTAGCCCTATTTAGTGTAGGCTACAGCTACCTTACAAGTGTAGCCCTATTTAGTGCAGGCTACAGCTACCTTACAAGTGTAGCCCTATTTAGTGCAGGCTACAGCTACCTTACAAGTGTAGCCCTATTTAGTGCAGGCTACAGCTACCTTACAAGTGTAGCCCTATTTAGTGCAGGCTACAGCTACCTTACAAGTGTAGCCCTATTTAGTGCAGGCTACAGCTACCTTACAAGTGTAGCCCTATTTAGTGCAGGCTACGGCTACCTTACAAGTGTAGCCCTATTTAGTGCAAGCTACGGCTACCTTACAAGTGTAGCCCTATTTAGGGCAAGCTACGGCTACCTTACAAGTGTAGCCCTATTTAGTGCAGGCTACGGCTACCTTACAAGTGTAGCCCTACAGTATTTAGTGCAAGCTACAGCTACCTTACAAGTGTAGCCCTATTTAGTGCAAGCTACAGCTACCTTACAAGTGTAGCCCTATTTAGTGCAGGCTACGGCTACCTTACAAGTGTAGCCCTATTTAGTGCAGGCTACGGCTACCTTACAAGTGTAGCTCTATTTAGTGCAGGCTACGGCTACCTTACAAGTGTAGCCCTATTTAGTGCAGGCTACGGCTACCTTACAAGTGTAGCCCTATTTAGTGCAGGCTACAGCTACCTTACAAGTGTAGCCCTATTTAGTGCAGGCTACAGCTACCTTACAAGTGTAGCCCTATTTAGTGCAGGCTACAGCTACCTTACAAGTGTAGCCCTATTTAGTGCAGGCTACGGCTACCTTACAAGTGTAGCCCTATTTAGTGCAGGCTAGAGCTACCTTACAAGTGTAGCCCTATTTAGTGCAGGCTACGGCTACCTTACAAGTGTAGCCCTATTTAGTGCAGGCTACGGCTACCTTACAAGTGTAGCCCTATTTAGTGCAGGCTACGGCTACCTTACAAGTGTAGCCCTATTTACAGTAGTGCAGGCTACGCCTCCATGTCATGTTTTGCAGGGAGCAAGGCAATGTTAAACTGTGTGTTTTTTGAATAGAGAGACAACGTAATAGCCTAAATGTGGTCTAAAACAATTTTTTACTTGCAACATAGTATTACAAACTACAGTATTAACAAATTAATTTGAGCAAAAAATTGTCTGTTTTGAATGTCTGGGGTCACTAGAGTTTTGTGACATCAAAGTGAGGCCCAAGCCAAAAAAGGTTGGGAACCCCTGGTCTAAATGAGCTCTGTGGGGTTGAGAACATCAACCCCACATTGGCTGAACTCTAACAGAAACCGACCTGGATCAGAACATCGACCCCACATCGACTGAACTCAGAAACCCACCTGGATCAGAACATCAACCCCACATCGGCTGAACTCTAACAGAAACCCACCTGGATCAGAACATCGACCCCACATCGGCTGAACTCTAACAGAAACCCACCTGGATAGGACACTCGTTGTCGTGGGTGACGTCGAGGAACATGGCGTGGGCGATGGAGGCCGTCAGGGGGCGGAGACTGGGCTGAACAAAGGCTCCTACTGGCTCGCCTCCGTAACGGTAGACCAATCGGCCCTCTTCGTGGCTGTCACCGGCTGACATAGCCTCTATGGGGGCAGCGATGGACACAGATGGGAGTGTATAACTGTTATCGCCACTACATGACAGAGATATGTATATCATTTATATCATCGACTGATACATTGGGACAGTCACACACAAAAACATTGGAACAACAGACATCACAACAATAACTGAGATAAATATTAGATATTAGAGCTATAAAATCAGCCAAGTATTTGTAAGCCCACACAATTACAATCTTAATATGCTTTAGTGGTACTACCACCTTATAAGGCCCATACTGAGCAAAGCCTATTAAGATTGTGAAATCCATGTACAACTTCCATACTTACCATCAATAAGCAGTTATTAAGAGGTTATTACTATCGATAAGCAGTCATTAAGAGGTTATTACTATCGATAAGCAGTCATTAAGAGGTTATTACTATCGATAAACAGTCATTAAGAGGTTATTACTATCGATAAGCAGTCATTAAGAGGTTATTACTATCAATAAACAGTCATTAAGAGGTTATTACTATCAATAAGCAGTCATTAAGACGTTATTACTATCGATAAGCAGTCATTAAGAGGTTATTACTATCGATAAGCAGTCATTAAGAGGTTATTACTATCAATAAACAGTCATTAAGAGATTATTACTATCGATTAGCAGTCATTAAGAGGTTATTGAGGGACTCTTAGTGGCCTAGAAGTAGTAGAATATGGTCATGCAGAATAACGGGGCTGTGTTCACAGGAAGCTTTTTTTGTGTGCTTTGGAAATCATGTCCGCTTCCAATGTGCACAGACACACAGTGAACAGACACAGAGTGCACAGACACACAGACACACAGTGCACACACACACAGTGCACAGACACAGACACACAGTGCACCGACACACAGTGCACATACACACTGTGCACAGATACACAGTGCACAGACACAGTGCACAGACACACAGTGCACAGACACACAGTGCACAGATACACAGTGCACAGACACACAGTGCACACACACACAGTGCACACACACACAGTGCACGCGGATCGCTTATTTGTTGCTTTCGGATGGTGAACTTTTCTGCTTGAGGCGCCCAGAGCGCTCCGGCCAAAAACACTAGCCACCGAGAGCGTTTAAACACCAGGGGCCAGTTGCACCAAGTGGTCTTACGACTGGTCTTAACTAAGACCGACGTAGGAGTTACGACCAGGCATAGTTAAGACCACTTGGTGCAACTGGTCCCAGGTGCTCCAAGAGCGTCCTTACCATCGAGAATGAATTGCAGAAAGGCGCTTGGCAGCTAAAAAAAAACACTTCCTGTGCACACGGCCACTTAGACATTAATAGGCACTTTATATTGACTAGTAAACAGCCATTACAGTGTTTCCCCTACCATTCAACGAGCCCGCCAGGCCCGCCAGGCCAGAAAAAGAATTGCAAAAAGATTCTTGAAAAAAAAAAAAAAAAAAATCATAATATATTATATATATATATATATATATATATATATATATATATATATATATATATATATATAATATATTATGATTTGATGATAATATATTATGATATATATATATATATATATATATATATATATATATATATAAATATATTTATTTATTTATATTTATTTATATTTATTTATATTTATATTTATATATTTTCCTACTCTCCCCACAATTTCAATACAATACAACAATACTAGTGTTGACAGTAATAGAAGATGCCAAATCATTCAAAACGATAAGCATTTTGCTTTTAGGAGCATCGTGCCAGCGTGCGGCGCTGTTCCAAAACGTGCCAACGTGTGTCGTTGCCTGGGAAACGCACATCCCATAATACAACTGTTCACATCGCATGCCATAATAGCATGATGGTACGTGGGATGCCATTGTGAACATAGATGCGAACAGGTTAGCTAAAAGTTTAGCGTCGCCAGCGAAGGCCCCCCCCACCGTTGCGGTCTGGGTATGTTTCGAAATCCCTCCAGGCCTGAAAATGTTTCTAGGGGGGAAACACTGCAATATGTTACTAATAGGCTATAATAATAATAATATACTAATATTGCTAATGAGCAAGTAGTTGATGGTGTATACGTGTACCTAAAGTGTTACCATGAATATATGTGCATTATGTGTGTGTGTGTGCGTGTGTGTGTGTGCGTGCGTGTGTGTGTGTGTGTGTGTGTGTGTGTGTGTGCGTGTGTGCGCGTGTGTCTGTATTTGAGTGTATACCTCGTATTAGCGATGTAATCCCTAGTCTATTAACGAAGACGTTATCCAGATCCTCGCTGCCGGTGAACAGTTCAGCCGTCACGTACAGGTTAGGGCACACGAGCCTGGCCACGTCCAGCATGAACTGACCAGCAACACACCAAGACCAATGCAGAGCAATGCACAGCGGGGGGCGGGAGGGGAGGAGGGGGGGGGGTGAAGTGAACAACAAAAGCAGATTGGAGAGAGGGAGAAGGAGTAGGAGGAGGTAAGTAATAAGGTAAGTAATAGGTAAGTAAGTAAGTAACAGGTAAGTAATAGACAGAGAGAGAGAGAGAGAGAGAAAGGGAGATCGTGGATGGTTGGGTATGGAGAGGCAGAATGCAGAACAGAGAGAGAGAGAGAGACAAAAAAAAACAGAAAGAACAATGTTAGCTCATGCGTGTTTGGTCTGTCTGCGTGATGCGCTGTACCTCGTATAAGGCTGGTAATTCCCAGTCGGTTAACAAACACATTGTCGAGCAGCTCGCTGCCTGTGAACAGCTCGGCTATCACATACAGATTGGGTCTGACCGCTCTGGCTGCGTCTAGCATGGCCTGGACAGCCAATACATGGCCATCGCCCATCACATGGAGACAGGGAGAGAAAAGGAAGGGTTACATATTGGGCCGATGGTGTTCTTAATGAAAATGCTGCTATTCAATGTGGCCCACCTGCGATTCGGTGTAGCTTTCTGCCTGACCACAGCTACATAGTCTGTAGGTTCCTGCCTGACCACAGCTACATAGTCTGTAGCTTCCTGCCTGACCAGTGACCACAGCTACATAGTCTGTAGCTTCCTGTCTGTAGCTTCCTGCCTGACCACAGCTACATAGTCTGTAGATTTCTGCCTGACCAGTGACCACAGCTACATAGGCTGTAGCTTCCTGTCAGACCACAGCTACATAGTCTGTAGGTTCCTGCCTGACCACAGCTACATAGTCTGTAGGTTCCTGCCTGACCACAGCTACATAGTCTGTATGTTCCTGCCTGACCACACCTACATAGTCTGTAGGTTTCTGCCTGACCACAGCTACCGGTACATAGTCTGTAGCTTCCTGCCTGACCACAGCTACATAGTCTGTAGCTTCCTGCCTGACCAGTGACCACAGCTACATAGTCTGTAGCTTCCTGCCTGACCACAGCTACATAGTCTGTAGCTTCCTGCCTGACCAGTGACCACAGCTACATAGTCTGTAGGTTCCTGCCTGACCACAGCTACATAGTCTGTAGCTTTCTGCCTGACCACAGCTACATAGTCTGTAGGTTCCTGCCTGACCACAGCTACATAGTCTGTAGCTTTCTGCCTGACAACAGCTACATAGTCTGTAGGTTCCTGCCTGACCACAGCTACATAGTCTGTAGCTTTCTGCCTGACCACAGCTACATAGTCTGTAGCTTTCTGCCTGACCACAGCTACATAGTCTGTAGCTTCCTGTCTGTAGCGTCCTGCCTGACCACAGCTACATAGTCTGTAGCTTTCTGTCTGTAGCGTCCTGCCTGACCACAGCTACATAGTCTGTAGCTTCCTGTCTGTAGCGTCCTGCCTGACAACAGCTACATAGTCTGTAGGTTCCTGCCTGACCACAGCTACATAGTCTGTAGCTTTCTGCCTGACCACAGCTACATAGTCTGTAGCTTTCTGCCTGACCACAGCTACATAGTCTGTAGCTTCCTGTCTGTAGCGTCCTGCCTGACCACAGCTACATAGTCTGTAGCTTCCTGTCTGTAGCGTCCTGCCTGACCACAGCTACATAGTCTGTAGGTTCCTGCCTGACCACAGCTACATAGTCTGTAGCTTTCTGCCTGACCACAGCTACATAGTCTGTAGCTTTCTGCCTGACCACAGCTACATAGTCTGTAGCTTTCTGCCTGACCAGTGACCACAGCTACATAGTCTGTAGGTTCCTGCCTGACCACAGCTACATAGTCTGTAGCTTTCTGCCTGACCACAGCTACATAGTCTGTAGCTTTCTGCCTGACCAGTGACCACAGCTACATAGTCTGTAGGTTCCTGCCTGACCACAGCTACATAGTCTGTAGCTTTCTGCCTGACCACAGCTACATAGTCTGTAGCTTCCTGCCTGACCAGTGACCACAGCTACATAGTCTGTAGGTTCCTGCCTGACCACAGCTACATAGTCTGTAGCTTTCTGCCTGACCACAGCTACATAGTCTGTAGCTTTCTGCCTGACCACAGCTACATAGTCTGTAGCTTTCTGCCTGACCACAGCTACATAGTCTGTAGCTTTCTGCCTGACCACAGCTACATAGTCTGTAGCTTTCTGCCTGACCACAGCTACATAGTCTGTAGCTTTCTGCCTGACCACAGCTACATAGTCTGTAGCTTTCTGCCTGACCACAGCTACATAGTCTGTAGCTTCCTGTCTGTAGCGTCCTGCCTGACCACAGCTACATAGTCTGTAGCTTCCTGTCTGTAGCGTCCTGCCTGACCACAGCTACATAGTCTGTAGCTTTCTGCCTGACCACAGCTACATAGTCTGTAGGTTTCTGCCTGACCAGTGACCACAGCTACATAGTCTGTAGGTTTCTGCCTGACCAGTGACCACAGCTACATAGTCTGTAGGTTCCTGCCTGACCACAGCTACATAGTCTGTAGCTTCCTGCCTGACCACAGCTACATAGTCTGTAGCTTTCTGCCTGACCACAGCTACATAGTCTGTAGCTTTCTGCCTGACCACAGCTACATAGTCTGTAGCTTTCTGCCTGACCACAGCTACATAGTCTGTAGCTTTCTGCCTGACCACAGCTACATAGTCTGTAGCTTTCTGCCTGACCACAGCTACATAGTCTGTAGCTTTCTGCCTGACCACAGCTACATAGTCTGTAGCTTTCTGCCTGACCACAGCTACATAGTCTGTAGCTTCCTGCCTGACCACAGCTACATAGTCTGTAGCTTTCTGCCTGACCACAGCTACATAGTCTGTAGCGTCCTGCCTGACCACAGCTACATAGTCTGTAGCTTCCTGTCTGTAGCGTCCTGCCTGACCACAGCTACATAGTCTGTAGCTTCCTGTCTGTAGCGTCCTGCCTGACCAGTTTTAGCATCCCGTGATATACAGCTACTGTATGTTATGGTAAACATTTGATGTATACATTCCCCCAGGGCAAACTCTCACTCCACTGCTTTTTGTTAGGGGTGCGATGTACCACTGTACCACGTGGCCTAAATCGCTCTTCAGATTGGCGTATGTGGTAAAATGAGATCCATGAGGCGCAGAAGGTAAAGTTAGCTTGCTAAAGTCAATAGATGAAGAAGATGGACACTTTCACAGAGGAACTTGAGCGTATGATATGCGCAAACAAAAGCGAAAACATGGCGGCAGTCATGACACTTGGTAATACCTGGTGATTACTAGGAATGGGACGAGATATCAAAATGCTATTTATCGCGATGCTAATGCGATGCGTATCGTGGGGCAGATAAATTAATCGTGACATTACAGTAGCGTCATTTGATTGTGCTATAGTAAAGAATTTACGGTTTAGCCATCACAGTTTCGCAAGCTCTCCATTCAAATGATATTATTTACACCTCGTAATGACATTTGTATACTGTTGTTTACATTCTAGCAGGCCAGTGCCATAACTGACTCAAACGTAAACATAATTCCTCACAGTCACAATTTGTTTGTCTGTCAACTTTTTATTTAGTACATTGTATTGTGGTTGTATCGAATCCTGAACCCCACCTCGCATATCGATATCGAATGATATCGTGAAATAGGGGTGGGGGAAAAAATCGATACACCATAGTATCGCGACATTTTGCCTGACGATATTGTATCGATATTGCCAAAATAAATAAATAAATAAATTTGCAGGCCATGCCATGCCACCGGGCTGCTATAAACTTTCGTTCCAAGGCCAGTAAACAAACGGTAGCATATTTTCATTTTGTTTTAACAGTAACAGTTTTGTCATAACAGTAATTTACAAATTCCTCAGTTACTGAATGGGCTGCACAAGATGTTTTGTGCAAGTGAAGTGAAGTTGCATTGTTCAAAAACTACCTAAGTACAGTAGCCCACACACACATCCAGTTAAGGTGGACTGTAAGTAGACTGTAACAAACAGTTCAGTTTGTCAGGTGCATGCAACTATGACATGACTTTATGAAAGTTGTTGGTCTGTCTACTTGACGATGTTGCTGCAATAAAATGGTTGACGTCAGATGTACAGACTGGAAAATTGTTCTTATATAAACCAGATGTTGACAAAGTTTTCCTTTGGGGACATCATTTGCAGTTAAAAAAGTAAGAAATCGCAATATATCGAAATATCGCAATATTCAATATATCGCAATATTCAATATATCGCAATATCGGCGATATCGCAACATCGCAATACTATCGTATCATGACTCAAGTATTGTTTCAGTATCGTATTGTGGGCATCTGGTGATTCCCACCCCTATCGTGAAATAAGCACATCGTCCCATCCCTAGTACGTACCAGTAAATGTATACGTTTACCACTTTCCCACAGTAGAGTCAACTATATGACAATACCTCAGCGACGTGTAGAGGTGTAGAGTGGCAGTTGTCCAGGCGGACTCCGTGGAAATACTTGGCTGTGATCTCGGTGTATTTCTGCATGTGGGCCCACAGGTAGGGGCAGTCCTCAGGCCCGTTGCCGTAGCGCAGTTTGACGCTGTCGCCCCAACAAATCAGCTCCCGACGCAGGTACACATTGGAGCCTATAGGGCGGGGACAGATGCAACATCAGCATACCTCAATTCACACTTGAGTCGGTTCAGTAAAGTCAGCATGGGAACAGGAAGTCGCTTTACTCCGCTTTTGTCCATGTAAACCAAGGAAACAGGAAACAATACCGGCGGAAACAAAAAACTTCTTTGTTGCCGTTAGCTTGACGCGGCGAGGTTACGTTAGCTGGAGCCTGATTAAAAAGACACAACAACACAAGATGTATAGTAGCGTTAGCGCATTTCTCCAGTAGTCACTGCCGAGGAAGGTTTCTGGAGAGCCAAAGACAATGGAGTACTCGCCATGTGAAATCTTATGATCAATGTCCATGTCTTTCCCAGCACCGGCAGCAGAGATGCCTTTGGATTTAAACGGTTGTACTTGATCCTCCATTATCGATAACAGCGGACAGACAACTATAACTATTCCATCAACTGGCCATTTGTTTGAAAAGTTCTTCCCAAGCAGTTGGCACACCGTCGGCCAGGTTTGGAATACTAAGGTTTCCCCAAAGCCAGTTGGTAGACACGCGAGAACGTCTTTTTCCTCGATTAATTGTCTGATGCAAAGCTTCTGTATTGGCTTAAAATAGGCTATGTGATATTGTGAATCCGCGATGTTTCTACAAGAACTTCTTGAAAAACTTTGTTTGGTACGTCCATCTTTTTTTGTTTTGTTTACCGTTTTATTTTTCCTTATTGTTTCCGCTGCTTGTTTCCTGTCTAGGGCGTGCTCTAGGCCGGAAACAGGCTGAGTGACAAAATCCCTTGTAAACGGAGGCCATGCTCTTTCTCGCCGAGAAGAGCCTGGTGACGTGAGGTTAATAAGATAATAGAAAATAAATACGAATAGAATGGTGGATGTTTAACATTTACCAACCGACAATTACAACACTAGCATGTGTTCAATAGAAATGTATATGACTAAAATGTAGGAAATAATATAAATTAAGAGGGTGTGCAAAATAATACTGAGACAAGATTCTTTTTTATGAAAATATATAAGAAAATAAAGATATGCAGCATGAAATAAGTTGAAAACTTTGAGAAACGTCAAGTTATATGCAAAATATAACAAATGAGAAAGACAGTAACTACAGGATCACATCCTCAATTATGTTTGATCAGAGTAATGTAATCCGGTTACATGAATCCCCTAATATGTTAAACCCCCTGTCTGAATTATGTTTATTCATTTCTGTTACTTCCTCTGCCTTTATTGTGATAAGTTTGTTTTGCTTGTTTACCCGGCTCTGCAAAGTTGCGCAGCGGGTCGTCGCTCATCACCCAGCCGTTGTGAGCCAGGAAGTGACAGGCCTGATCCGGCTGGTCCAACAGCAGCATCTCCTCCTCCAGAGTCATCTCCTGGAACGGGAAGGTGAAATACCTGAGACAGACAGAGGTAAACAAAAAGGAAGGACAAGTGTAAGTGTAAGGACAAGGAAATTAAACGTAAATTTACGTCAGTAAATTAAACGTCTGTTTTTTTTCTACTTCTACCATCAGTCCCTCCCTGCATGAGTGCTATTTGTGTTTAGTTAATTCATTTAGTTTAGTTCAACAAATGTGAAAACACAGTGTATAGAAAAAAACATGTACAGTAGTCAGAGATGGGAAGTAACTAAGTCCAACTTAAGCAGGATTTTCAGGTATCTGTACAGAGTATTTATTTTTCTGACGACTTTTTACTTTTACCCCCTACATTTAACAGATATATCTGTACTTTCTACTCCTTGCATTTTCAAAACAGGCAAGTTACTTTCATTTTAGTGCAGGACAGACAAAAACGATGTAACGGTGTTTGTCTGTCTCTCTTGTCGCACATCCAAAACAAGACACAATCTAAATAAGGTCTGGCCGATGATGTCACAAATAAGTCACTGATGATGTCATCAGTGATGCCACATGAGCAATTGTGATGTCATCATCAGTGAGTGATGTCATCAGTCATAATGTTGCTACAATGTCATGATGTAATAATAATGTTATTTTGTCATAATGTCATGATGTCATAATGTTATGTCATGATTCATGATGTCATAAAGTTATGATGTCATAATGTCCAACCCACATTCAGTCCCTTCATAATGCCTTCTGTTTGAGACACAGCGTCTCTCACTGTACAGATCTGAAGGAATAGCATGTCATGGCGACAGGCGTGTCCATGATGCCGCCAGGGCAGGAGACCTTAACAACCTGAGGAGCCTGCTGCAGGAAGACCGCTTCAGAAGGCAGATCAATGAGCACTGTTTGTTTTGGCGTCTGTGGTGGACCCCTCTGGGGCGCGCTGCCTGGCGGGGTCATGCTGTCTGTGTGGACTACCTGATCACCCAGGGAGCCCAGGTAGATGTTCTACGGTCACCTGGACTGTGCCCGGATCCTCATGGAAGCCGGGGCCGACCCCAACAGAAGCATACACGGCTCATACACCCCGATCTACAATGCTGCCTGGTTGGGAAGGCTGGAGATACTGCAGGAACTCATCCGGTTCCGTGCTGTTCCTGCTGACATAGACAGCGATCACACCCTCAAGAGATCTCCTCTCTACCTCAGTGCTGTATGCAACCACCTGGACTGTTTCTGCCTGTTGCTCCAGGCCGCTGGTGTTCTGACCCGTGGCCCCTGCTGGAGGTGATGCTGGGGTACGGGTGCCACGCGGCCTTCATCCAGGCTTCGGCCCTGGTGACCTGGGAGCACGCACAGCTGGAGGTGAAGGCGGATCCCCGAGGCGCTCAGGGTCTTCCTGGATGCCAAGACATGTCCTCGCAGTCTGGCCCCCCACGTGTGTCGGACCTGGATTCGCCAAGTGCTGCCACACATCGCCTGAACCAAGTCCACTCGCTACCACTGACACAAGTGACGAAGGACTTCGTGCTCCACCAGAACTGACTTGAAGGACTGTCAAGTTTATTTTCATTTCCTACATTTAGTTCTGGAGTGTGTCCGTGTGTGCTCAGTTCATCGTCTCCACCCCAGAATTGAGCACAGCGCACAAGCATTCTTTTTTATCTTAACACGTTGAGTGCCAAGGACGAGATATCTCGGCTTACATAATCCAACCGTTGAGTGCCAAGGACGAGATATCTCGGCTTACATAAACATTTTTTTTTTTTGACGGTGGGACATCGATCAACCCCTTTTACGTCTCCTACACCAGAATTGGAGGTATTGAATGTGTATAATCTATTTTACCGACCCACTGAGTGTCGACATGTCTCTCCACAGTAGAAAGAGGCGACCCAAAACTGGACGGAAAAGCGCGAGCAAGCCGTTCTCATACTGTAAAATTGATGGCGAAAACGCTTTCACTTTCGCGCTGATGCACAGCGGTGGCAACGGTGGGGGGTTCCAAGAATAGATTGGATGCACACTTTGAAACACGCAGCATAAATATGACCAGAATCGCATCAAAGCTCTCAACCAAAACTCCACGAAACGAGCGAGTCCACCCAGACTTCCTCAAACAGCGGCCGCTCAAACAGGCAGCAGCCAGGCAGCAGCAACTTCGTTGTGACACGCCCGCTGGAGAGCCAGGGAGGCAGGAGGAGAACACACACGGAGGGAGGAGTTGGAAGCAGAGGGGGGTTTCCTGCTGTTATGGAGGAAATTACTGTTCAAAACTATTGTTTAGATGTCTGACTCTTACTGATGCCAAAAATGAATGGTTAAAGTGACTGTTCTATCGAATTTCACAAAAAGCCGTTTATCTCGGAATAATTTTTCTGACGCTGAAACCATGCTGTATTCAACTGCTAATGCTTACATAACTACTAACTCTACAAACTAACTCTTTTAGACAGAGAAAGCACACATTCTATTAGTTCTTTTTAGATGATTGGTGTTCACGAAGTCTTAACAGAAAAGAATCCTCGGCTCTTGTAAAATGAGCCAGAATCCTCAAAAAAAAACCTGGCACAACCTACCTACAGCATTGAAAAAAGGGCTGGCAGTCAATGTGTTAATATGACATGAGGTTCAGTTAGCTTTGCCCAGAAACAGCTGGTAGAAATACTTTTTTACTTTTACACTTGATTACATTTCAGAGCCTGTCATTTTTTTTACTTTTACTTGAGTAAACAAGTTGAGTCAGTACTTCTTTTAACAGAGTCTTTTTTTAGACAAGTAACTGTACTTCTACTTAAGTAAAGAATGTGTGTACTTTTCCCATCTCTGACAGTAGTGTTGACGATGATACTGTACATTAAAATGCAGACAGGATTATTAGGGGTGTTTTCTTCGTTCACAGACGTGAATTTTCTTGATTTTCACAGTTTACAGTTTTTTCATATTGGCGCATATCGGCAAACATTTAAGCCGATACAGATATGACATTTAACGCCAAAATGAGGGAAATATCGGTACCAATATATCGGAATGTCGATAAATTGGTCGGGCTCCAACATCTCCCATTCCCTCCCCACTCTATCACTCTCACATTCCCCCTGCTCTTCCCCCATCCCCTGCTCTCTCCTCTGCTCTCTCTTCATTTCTATATTTTCTATATTATCAATTGTTCAAATGTTATCTTTATTCTGTATATTCTTGTTACTGTTGTGTCAGCTGAATCAGCTAGACATACTTTCTGTGAAGCCCTCTGAGACATGCTTGTGAATTAGGGCTATATAAATAAACTTGACTTGACTTGACTTAATTGATATAGTACAGATAGAGGTTACATTTAAACTAGCACCCACTCCTTTATTCAGCCTCAGATATCACACACCTATAATGGGAGAGGATTTCTCTGCACAAATTGCACTGCACATGTGAGTCCGCGTAGTGAGCGAGCGTGAGAGCCGTGTCTGCGCGCCCGCGAAGAGGGCGAGCCCCCCCGCGGGGAAACCAACAAGGGACAATATTGTGACTGGAGAACTCGACAACGTTGGACCGGAAGCACCCGCAACTGTCATGGCGGCGACTGGGGCCGCTACTTCCGCTCTGGCCCAGACAACGAGTTTAACAAAGAGGGAAGAGACACACAGAGAACAGCGCTGCTGTCTATGTGCTGCCCCCTGCGGGCGATGCAGCACAGTCGCCGAGCTGCGTATTTCTTTTTAACCTTTATTTATACAGGGGGAGGAGTCTCACTGAGAGCAATGCTCTCTTTTTCAGGAGCGCCCTGATCACATTCACACACACATTCATACCTGGAAGCTGCACCAGTACAACCACAGTCTGATCTGCTGGCCACTGATGAGCTCCACTGGAGCAGTTGGGGGTTAAGGGCCTTGCTCAAGGGCACCTCAGTGGTGGTAATGAGGGAGGGGCAAGCGCTGCCTTTTCACTTTCCCCACCCAGATTTATCCTGCCGGTCCCGGGGATTGACCCGACGGACGACAGAAATGAGTGAGGAGGAAGAGGAGGCGAAGGAGGAAGACGACGGCGCACGGTAGCTGGAAAGGACCCTCAATTTCTAGCTTTTATAAAACAGGTGTAAGCACAAGTTGAAAAATAAGATATCGCATTACATTACCCATTCCCAAATCCATTACCTGGTAACCAGAGGGTTTTTCCTGCTAACGGGGCCCAGTTTTGGTCCATGGTCGGCCAGGCGCTCGTACACTACGTTTCCCACAATGCAGTTGGCAGCCTGGGGGACAAAAGAAGAATGTGGCTGATCATATCTAAACTAGTTACGAAGTAATTCGTAACAAACAACTTTTGTGTAACAATCTACTCCAGTACCATCAAAGATACACAAACAATAAGATGACCCCATTACACATTGCGTATGAAATGATATACACTTCCTGTCTCCTAAGTGGTCATGGTCACCTGTCCCCCCTTCCCCCCACCTCGTTTGGAAGTGTTGTGTCGTGAACGGCGTGTGGATGGAGGGAAAACACAGATAACTTGTTCCCGTTATTACAGCCTATCGCACAAAGCTTGGGCATTCTAAAACCCCATAGACTTTTCCACTGAAGAACCAAATGGCGGCGATTTCTGGATAAAGCCTACAAAAATACGTCATCCCTGTGGTACTCTATTACTGATGGCCTTTTAATGTTTGCACCTTATTCTGCAGCTCGTTTTTATCAGCTCGTTTTTATCTCATATCAACGCCGTACAAGATCCGACAGGAGATCTATGCGTTGACAGTGCCAGATCTCACAAGAGTGTGTTGCGGAGACAGAGACAGGTCTGGAACAAAGTACATTTTCTCCTGATTTGTCTCCCTGAAAAATGCCATTTTAGTGTCAGAATGTTCAGAAGATATTTAGCTTGTGAAAAATGGGTCCAATATTTACTTTGCTGACTATGGAGCAAAAGAACCGCTCATAATCTGCGCTCACATTCACTTCTCCCATTGGCGTGAATAGACTCGAGACCTGCCGCAAGTCTGCTAAAGGGGCGGGGGAGTGGCTGAAACCCATGTGACACAGATATAGGAAATGACTGGCACTTGGGACGTCTCGCTCTAATGAACGGTCTCTGGTACCATAACCCCATTTTGGTGTGTAATGCTGTGCATTACCCACAGTACAGTTCTGTCTGCTTCGGCTCTCTATAGAGAGCCCCAGGAACGAGTCCGGAAAACATCGATGCTAACACTTCCTGGTTCTTCACTGTTTTCGCCTATGGGATTTTTGAATGGGTCTTTGGCGCGATGCTTCTAATAAGGTCTCTGGGCAACGCAAGCTTAATCAAACGCGAACCAGTGTTCAGTAGGATAATCTTCACACATGAGGACCACTTTTATGAGTTTTTAAGCTTTTGCGTGCCATTAAAAGGGCGGCTAGCTAGCAAACGGCTAAATGAGACTACACTGCTGAGTCGACGGGGATATTATACGTCATCACTTCAAAGGACGAACACGGAAATTCTCTTTCCCTCACCTGGTTCAGCCCGGGGTAATCAGTGCACAGCAGCGCACACATCATCAACACTCCAGGTTGAGTGGTGACGTGACGGGGCAGCCTATGCGACACTGTGTGTAGTTCTGGATTAGCTTAGCATGAGCTTTTTACTTCTAGGGCTCGCATTTACGCTTCAAAACTCATGAAAGTGGTCCTCATGTGTGAAGATTATCCGGCTGAACACTGTTTCGCGTTTGATTAAGCTTGCGTTGCCCAGAGACCTTATTTGAAGCATCGCGGCAAAAACCCATTCAAAAATCCCATAGGCAGAAACAGTGAAGAACCAGGAAGTCCGGGACTTCCGCGTTCCGACTACAAAAATACGTCATCCCTGGGGCTCTCTATTCAACTTGTTCATATAAATGACATGACCAATCCTACCTGTTCCTGATGCTGGTGCACGATGTGGTACTGCTCTCCGTTCAGCTCGTTCACTCTCCCTCTCAGCCAACCACCGCACTCCTCTATATGCTCGGGGGAGGAGCTAAGAACAGAGATAACGTACAAGACGCAATATAGTTACAATGTATCCTGTGTGCCAGCGTTTACACTGTACTCATGTCAAATCGGAAAATAACAGTAGAAACAAATCGCCAGGTTTCTTTTTTAAGCATGTGATCATTATTTTCAGATTTCTCCAATGACAGTCAATGTATATATTCAAGTTTATTCATAGAGGAACTGTCTGTTTTCTAATGTATGTTGCATAGCTCACACTGGAATGTCAGCAACAACAACAACTAAATACAGCAAATAATCTCACACGGTTACATTTTAAATGTCTGACATGGATTCATATGATGAACAATATGCATGGCGTCCAATTGCTTGAAAATCTGTGTTTCATTTCTTGCACTTCATAGCAGAAACTGGTGCTTTAAGTGTTTTAAGTGGTTTGCTGATGTTTTCGTAGAGGACATGTCAGATAAAATCAATGAAATCAACTTAGGACTTGAGAAAAACAGACTCCCCAAATTGGCAGCCAACGATTTGTGAAAGCATACAAAGATCTGAAACGGTCAATTCATATAAAATGGAGAGAGGTTTTAACGGTGACAGACAGCCGTGGTCGGACCTTTGAGGTATGAAGGTCTCCAGAGCGGAGTCCATGTCCACCGTGTTGCCATAGCGACGGTAACTGGGGTCTTGGATGATCTTCAGGCCCTTCTTGCCTCCGGTCTTATTATGGTCTGGCTTGGCACCTTCAAACGCACACAAACAGAGACTCAGGCTATGTAAGACATTATTTGAACTCTATCTTTTAGCAGGTTCTGTTCTGAACTGTTCAAACTAGGGATGCACAATATTGGGGTTTTTTTTTTTGCCGATATCTGAGACGTCGATATTTTCCAACTCTTTTGGCCGACTGACGATGCTGATATTCTTTTTAATCACAATTAATCACTGAAGGTTAATAGTTAATCGCAATAAAGCACTGCAAGAATGAGTCTGGAAGCAGCACTTGGGTTTGTCAGGGGAAAAGTGAATGGGGTTTTAGAATGGGGATTTCACTTAAATGCATAAAATAAGGTCTGTGGTTAACAAAAGTTTATGGGAACGTGAATTTGGGTTCAGCAGGATCATCTTCACAAACGTGAATCACTTTTATGACTTTTGAAACGTAAATGCGTTTTTCTTTACGCGATTTTTAGAAAACGCTTCAAGGCATAAAAACAGAATGTCTCTGCACTGATCTACACACTGTTATAAAGAAAGGTTCTGAATGTTCCTGCACTGATCTACACACCGTTATAAAGAAAGGTTGTGAATGTCTCTGCACTGATCTACACACCGTTATAAAGAAAGGTTCTGAATGTCTCTGCACTGATCTACACACTGTTATAAAGAAAGGTTCTGTATGTTCCTGCACTGATCTACACACCGTTATAAAGAAAGGTTCTGTATGTTCCTGCACTGATCTACACACCGTTATAAAGAAAGGTTCTGAATGTATCTGCACTGATCTACACACCGTTATAAAGAAAGGTTGTGAATGTCTCTGCACTGATCTACACACTGTTATAAAGAAAGGTTCTGAATGTCTCTGCACTGATCTACACACTGTTATAAAGAAAGGTTCTGTATGTTCCTGCACTGATCTACACACCGTTATAAAGAAAGGTTCTGTATGTTCCTGCACTGATCTACACACCGTTATAAAGAAAGGTTCTGAATGTTCCTGCACTGATCTACACACCGTTATAAAGAAAGGTTCTGAATGTTCCTGCACTGATCTACACACCGTTATAAAGAAAGGTTGTGAATGTCTCTGCACTGATCTACACACCGTTATAAAGAAAGGTTCTGAATGTCTCTGCACTGATCTACACACTGTTATAAAGAAAGGTTCTGTATGTTCCTGCACTGATCTACACACCGTTATAAAGAAAGGTTCTGTATGTTCCTGCACTGATCTACACACCGTTATAAAGAAAGGTTCTGAATGTATCTGCACTGATCTACACACCGTTATAAAGAAAGGTTGTGAATGTCTCTGCACTGATCTACACACCGTTATAAAGAAAGGTTCTGAATGTCTCTGCACTGATCTACACACTGTTATAAAGAAAGGTTCTGAATGTCTCTGCACTGATCTACACACTGTTATAAAGAAAGGTTCTGAATGTTTCTGCACTGATCTACACACTGTTATAAAGAAAGGTTCTGAATGTTTCTGCACTGATCTACACACTGTTATAAAGAAAGGTTCTGAATGTCTCTGCACTGATCTACACAGTGTTATAAAGAAAGGTTCTGTATGTTCCTGCACTGATCTACACACCGTTATAAAGAAAGGTTCTGTATGTTCCTGCACTGATCTACACACCGTTATAAAGAAAGGTTCTGAATGTTCCTGCACTGATCTACACACCGTTATAAAGAAAGGTTCTGAATGTTTCTGCACTGATCTACACACCGTTATAAAGAAAGGTTGTGAATGTTTCTGCACTGATCTACAGACGGTTATAAAGAAAGGTTCTGAATGTTCCTGCACTGATCTACACACTGTTATAAAGAAAGGTTCTGAATGTTTCTGCACTGATCTACAGACTGTTATAAAGAAAGGTTCTGAATGTTTCTGCACTGATCTACAGACTGTTATAAAGAAAGGTTCTGAATGTTCCTGCACTGATCTACACACTGTTATAAAGAAAGGTTCTGAATGTTTCTGCACTGATCTACACACCGTTATAAAGAAAGGTTCTGAATGTTCCTGCACTAATCTACACACCGTTATAAAGAAAGGTTCTGAATGTTCCTGCACTGATCTACACACCGTTATAAAGAAAGGTTCTGAATGTTCCTGCACTGATCTACACACCGTTATAAAGAAAGGTTCTGAATGTTCCTGCACTGATCTACAAACCGTTATAAAGAAAGACTCTGAATGTTCCTGCACTGATCTACACACCGTTATAAAGAAAGGTTCTGAATGTCTCTGCACTGATCTACACACTGTTATAAAGAAAGGTTCTGAATGTTCCTGCACTGATCTACACACAGTTATAAAGAAAGGTTCTGAATGTTTCTGCACTGATCTACACACCGTTATAAAGAAAGGTTCTGAATGTTTGTGCACTGATCTACACACCGTTATAAAGAAAGGTTCTGAATGTTTCTGCACTGATCTACACACTGTTATAAAGAAAGGTTCTGTATGTTTCTGCACTGATCTACACACTGTTATAAAGAAAGACTCTGAATGTTCCTGCACTGATCTACACACCGTTATAAAGAAAGGTTCTGAATGTCTCTGCACTGATCTACACACTGTTATAAAGAAAGGTTCTGAATGTTTCTGCACTGATCTACACACTGTTATAAAGAAAGGTTCTGAATGTTTCTGCACTGATCTACACACAGTTATAAAGAAAGGTTCTGAATGTTCCTGCACTGATCTACACACCGTTATAAATAAAGGTTCTGAATGTTCCTGCACTGATCTACACACCGTTATAAAGAAAGGTTCTGAATGTTCCTGCACTGATCTACACACCGTTATAAAGAAAGGTTCTGAATGTTCCTGCACTGATCTACACACTGTTATAAAGAAAGGTTCTGAATGTTTCTGCACTGATCTACACACCGTTATAAAGAAAGGTTCTGTATGTTCCTGCATTGATCTACACACCGTTATAAAGAAAGGTTCTGAATGTTCCTGCACTAATCTACACACCGTTATAAAGAAAGGTTCTGAATGTTCCTGCACTGATCTACACACCGTTATAAAGAAAGGTTCTGAATGTTCCTGCACTGATCTACACACCGTTATAAAGAAAGGTTCTGAATGTTCCTGCACTGATCTACAAACCGTTATAAAGAAAGGTTCTGAATGTTCCTGCACTGATCTACAGACTGTTATAAAGAAAGGTTCTGAATGTTCCTGCACTGATCTACACACCGTTATAAAGAAAGACTCTGAATGTTCCTGCACTGATCTACACACCGTTATAAAGAAAGGTTCTGAATGTTCCTGCACTGATCTACAGACTGTTATAAAGAAAGGTTCTGAATGTTCCTGCACTGATCTATACACCGTTATAAAGAAAGGTTCTGAATGTTCCTGCACTGATCTACAAACCGTTATAAAGAAAGACTCTGAATGTTCCTGCACTGATCTACACACTGTTATAAAGAAAGGTTCTGTATGTCTCTGCACTGATCTACAAACCGTTAGTGAGCAGGGTCGTGAACTGCTCCACAGCGCTGTCCACTTTCACCTGGAAGAACTCCCACAGTCTGATCTGAGGATACACATCCTGCCACAGCACACTGCGGATGGCCTGACACACACACACACACACACACACACACACACACACACACACACACACACACACACACACACACACACACACACACACACACACACACGCACGCACGCATGCAGGGAGGCAACATGGAGAGAAGGTAAACATTGTTTCAAAGAGAAAAGGGGAACCAAGGCACTCTTATTGTGGAAAAATTAAAAAGCCTTTATTAGAAGGCTTATTATGCAAATAAACATTGTTTATTTGCATAATATACTACTCACATTGTAATGATACTAAGCTGGTTGAAAATTGGCAGAGTTCTTTTAAGTAAGTTCCTGAACAGTCTGCCAGAAAAAAACTGACTCTGCTGTTTACTCATAACGATTTAATTGGCTGTCTTTCATTTGACGTCAATTAGTCTGAAAATCCTACAAACTAGTCAGATAACATCATCATCATTATTATTATTATTAATAAATTATTATTATTATATACTCTATAATGTAAAGCAGTGGATCTGAGACAATGTGATTTTTCCTTGTTCTTTGTCACCTCTTTAAGGATGTCATTTTGTCTCTCTGCAACAACTAGTGATGTAGAAAGCCTGACGAATATACTGTATCTTCAAAGTCAGATGCAGATTCTCATTGGATCCAATGAAATGTTTTCGACCATACCAAAATGAAGTTTGTCTACTGATGAAATGGATTTACATAATAATAATCAGGTAACTATAGGTCATTTGGACAAACACTTGCTGTTTGGAGGTTTTTTGTGTGCCTTTTTTTGGAAGTGTAAAGAAGCAGTTCAGCCACTTGTTTTGGAGAAGCTGTGCTAGCTAAATCACTGTGTGTTATGCAGACATACAAACTTCACCTTTGCTTCAGATGACATGACATGAGATGAGGGACATAATAAAATCTTAATTTTTGGGTGAACTACTCCTTTTAAGTGTGTTGACATCCAGTCCTGTCACAGCCTGTTCAGTAACTTAACTGTGTTGACATCCAGTCCTGTCACAGCCTGTTCAGTAACTTAACTGTGTTGACATCCAGTCCTGTCACAGCCTGTTCAGTAACTTTACTGTGTTGACATCCAGTCCTGTCACAGCCTGTTCAGTAACTTAACTGTGTGTGGACTCACATTCAGATGGGCATCATCAGTAATTTCAGCAGGAAGTCCTTTGTCGGCGTAGCGGCCGTCGGCCATCCTGGTGGTTAAATGCCAGATAGCTCTGTCTAAGACCCAGGCTGGACGCAGGTGGGGAGAGTTCACCAGGTTATAACCACACTCCGGATGCTCCTGTATCCAGAGACTGTTAGCCGCTAGGGAGAGAGAGAGAGAGAGAGAGAGATGAATAGATAGATGATAGAGAGAGAAGTAGAGAGGGAGAGAGTTAAGCTTAATTTATACTTATTATAAAGTGTCGCTCAGCACATGGTCGCAGACGAAAAATAAAGTGTTGCTCATGTTGCTGCATTTATGCTTCTCTCCTCGGCTCAACGGTCACGTGACGCTAGAGACAGAGGGAGGCAGAGAACTAGTGCAGACAGCCAAGAGAGGGAATGCTGTCAGTGAACCCACGTCGGAGGCAAGATGTAACTGCAGCCGCATATAATATAATGACACACAAGCACACAACTCACCTCCTCCTCTCTCTCTGGGAAGTTGGTCACGGTGTTCTTTGTGATTTTCACGAAGTCATACATCAAGGACATGCTGATCAAAATAGCGCCGGGGACACATTCATTAATTTCATTTCAGCGAAAACGAAAACAAGGAAGTCAAGCGCGTGCCCGTCTATATAGCCAATCACACTTGCGCGACATTATGTGACGTAGTCAGCGACACTAGAAATCTCACTAGGTAGCAGACACCTCTCACCGACACTTGAAAGTGTCGACTCGAGTCCTCATTTCTGTCGGCGACGGTTTCAAAAGTGTCGGCAGACGAAGCATCAATTGGGCTTTAGGGTTTTTATTTAAACGATTTATAACGCATGGTCTAAAGCAGAGGTTTTCAAAGTATGTTACTGCGAGCCTCCCATCAGACGGGGTCCTCTCGCCATTCCGAAGTGTCGGCATTCCGATCATTGTCTTCTATGCTTTCGGAGAGGCGGCCCTTTTTATCTCCAAAAAAGGTTTCGCCCTTGCGAAAGATATTAGGTCCGCCATTCCGACATAGCATCTTGAGTTATTTAGCCTACAGGGGTGGGAGAGGTTAGGTTTAGGGCTAGGTTCTGGGGGAGGTTAGGTTTAGGCGTGGGGGGTGGGAGAGGTTAGGGTGTCTCCATTCCGACAATTTTGTCGGAATGCCGGTATTTCGGAGTGCCGACATTTCGGAATGCCGGGGTGTCCCCCCCTCAGACAAGCCTGGAAGCCGCGCAGTTTACTTGTTTAGTTTCGATTAATTCCTAGATGCCTATGGGATCGTGATTATGTTATTTGATCCCATAGACACTCGATAATTGAGCTAAGACAGCCTGATGTTGCTGTTTGACTTCAGACTACATCAAATACATAAAGAGATCTGTCTGAAGGCATTGATTTGTTTCTGACTCTGACTCAAACATTTCAGCTCTTCTACGTCATCTCCTTTTGTAATAACTAAAGTAAGATTTATTCACTTCCATTCACTGAGCCTCCCCTGAAACTGTTTGGAACCCCCCCTGGGGAGGCCCGACGCCCACTTTGAAAACCTCTGCTCTAAAGCACATGTCCATGTCTCGGAGGAAGCATGGAGCCAGTTTTGGCTCTCCCCAGATCGGCAGAGGGTGGAGCAGCAACCAGGATAAATACATTAAAATTAGCACTAATGGGGGATAAAAATGGCATAAAAGAATCGGGGAAAAATATATATATATAAAAAAAAGGAAGCAGCAGGGATCCACCAAAGCTCCCAGAGGTGAAGCAGGCATGGAAGGAGGGAGGAGCCTTATACATTGATATGCAAATTATCATGTGACGTCATCTGGCGACGTTCTGCATCACACTGTGGTCCTGCATCACACTGTGGTCCTGCATCACACTGCGGTCCTGCATTACACTGCGGTCCTGCATCACACTGCGGTTCTGCATCACACTGTGGTCCTGCATCACACTGCGGTCCTGCATCACACTGCGGTCCTGCATCACACTGTGGTCCTGCATCACACTGCGGTCCTGCATCACACTGCGGTCCTGCATCACACTGCGGTCCTGCATCACACTGTGGTCCTGCATCACACTGTGGTCCTGCATCACACTGTGGTCCTGCATTACACTGCGGTCCTGCATCACACTGTGGTCCTGCATCACACTGCGGTCCTGCATCACACTGTGGTCCTGCATCACACTGCGGTCCTGCATTACACTGTGGTCCTGCATCACACTGCGGTCCTGCATCACACTGTGGTCCTGCATCACACTGCGGTCCTGCATCACACTGTGGTCCTGCATCACACTGCGGTCCTGCATCACACTGTGGTCCTGCATCACACTGCGGTCCTGCATCACACTGCGGTCCTGCATCACACTGCGGTCCTGCATCACACTGCGGTCCTGCATATAGTCCTGCATCACACTGTGGTCCTGCATCACACTGTGGTCCTGCATTACACTGCGGTCCTGCATCACACTGCGGTCCTGCATCACACTGCGGCCCTGCATCACACTGTGGTCCTGCATCACACTGTGGTCCTGCATCACACTGCGGTCCTGCATCACACTGCGGTCCTGCATCACACTGTGGTCCTGCATCACACTGCGGTCCTGCATATAGTCCTGCATCACACTGTGGTCCTGCATCACACTGTGGTCCTGCATTACACTGCGGTCCTGCATCACACTGTGGTCCTGCATTACACTGTGGTCCTGCATCACACTGTGGTCCTGCATTACACTGCGGTCCTGCATCACACTGTGGTCCTGCATTACACTGCGGTCCTGCATCACACTGTGGTCCTGCATTACACTGCGGTCCTGCATCACACTGTGGTCCTGCATTACACTGCGGTCCTGCATATAGTCCTGCATCACACTAGCTTCTGACCTATAGTCCTGCATCACACTAGCTTCTGACCTATAGTCCTGCATCACACTAGCTTCTGACCTATAGTCCTGCATCACACTAGCTTCTGACCTATAGTCCTGCATCACACTAGCTTCTGACCTATAGTCCTGCATCACACTAGCTTCTGACCTATAGTCCTGCATCACACTAGCTTCTGACCTATAGTCCTGCATCACACTAGCTTCTGACCTATAGTCCTGCATCACACTAGCTTCTGACCTATAGTCCTGCATCACACTAGCTTCTGACCTATAGTCCTGCATCACACTAGCTTCTGACCTATAGTCCTGCATCACACTAGCTTCTGACCTATAGTCCTGTTCCTCTTGTTGTGAAGCGCTCTGTGTGTTTTAAAAGGTTTTAATGACTTACTTTTTGGAGTGTAAATGTGAGACTTTTGAAGCACCTACAGACACCCTACAGACAGTCAGTCAGTGAGAGAGAGAGAGTCAGTCAGCCAAACATCAGTAAGTCACCGTTCAGTCGGTTGTTGACCTTTAGATCAGGTTCATGTCACCATTTGACCTTTTCTGGGTAAAGGAGGGAGGCGTAGAGGAAGACTAGAAGGGAGAACTAGGAGTAGAGAGCATTTAACCCAGGAGCTTTAGGCCTGGGATCCTTTCATTTCTAACCTATGGACCTTTTATATATAATAGAAATATTTTGCACGCCTCGCGCGCTCATTTATAGCGCCGTGCGCGTCGTCCTTATGTGATGTCCTTATAATAGTGAGATGATATCACTTTTATGGTAGTAGCATTCATTTTGTAATGAACCTATACCTACTGTATAACATGCTCTCCTCGATTACTGTTGATACATGAATGTTCCTGGGTCACAGCCAGTGGCGGACTGCATAATCGGGCACGTCGGGCAAATGCCCGGAGGCCTGGCCTGCCAATTTTTTTTTTTTTTTTTTGCAGGCCAGGCCAGGCCACTCACTGAACAGCAGGCCAGGCGCCGCCTACTGGTTTACTAGTGGTTTTATTGCTTTATTCAGGTTTAAAGTGGGTGCATCTCATTGTAAAATTGGACTTGGCCCAAATTGGGCTTCAAACGGCCCAAATTGGGCTTCAAACAGCCCAAATCTGGCTTCAAACGACCCAAATCTGGCTTCAAACGGCCCAAATTGGGCTTCAAATGGCTCAAATTGAGCTTCAAACGCCCCAAATTTTTCGCCGCCGGCACGTGCGTCGGCCCATATCGGCCTGGCCTGCTTGGTATCTAATGCCCGGCCTGAATTATGATCCCAGTCCGCCCCTGGTCACAGCAACTGTGAATACATTAATGTTCCTGGGTCACAGTAGATTACTGTGAATACATGAATGTTCCTGGGTCAGAGCAACTGTGAATACATGAATGTTCCTGGGTCACAGCAGCTGTGAATACATGAATGTTCCTGGGTCACAGCAGCTGTGAATGTTCCTGGGTCACAGCAGCTGTGAATACATGAATGTTCCTGGGTCACAGCAGCTGTGAATGTTCCTGGGTCACAGCAGCTGTGAATACATGAATGTTCCTGGGTCACAGCAGCTTTGAATACATGAATGTTCCTGGGTCACAGCAGCTGTGAATACATGAATGTTCCTGGGTCACAGCAGCTTTGAATACATGAATGTTCCTGGGTCACAGCAGCTGTGAATACATGAATGTTCCTGGGTCACAGCAGCTGTGAACACATGAATGTTCCTGGGTCACAGCAGATTACTGTGAATAACTGAATGTTCCTGGGTCACAGCAGATTACTGTGAATACATGAATGTTCCTGGGTCACAGCAGCTGTGAATACATGAATGTTCCTGGGTCACAGCAGCTGTGAATACATGAATGTTCCTGGGTCACAGCAGCTGTGAATACATGAATGTTCCTGGGTCACAGCAGCTGTGAATACATGAATGTTCCTGGGTCACAGCAGCTGTGAATACATGAATGTTCCTGGGTCACAGCAGCTGTGAATAACTGAATGTTCCTGGGTCACAGCAGATTACTGTGAATACATGAATGTTCCTGGGTCACAGCAGCTGTGAATACATGAATGTTCCTGGGTCACAGCAGCTGTGAATACATGAATGTTCCTGGGTCACAGCAGATTACTGTGAATACATGAATGTTCCTGGGTCACAGCAGCTGTGAATACATGAATGTTCCTGGGTCACAGCAGCTGTGAACACATGAATGTTCCTGGGTCACAGCAGCTGTGAATACATGCATGTTCCTGGGTCACAGCAGCTGTGAATACATGAATGTTCCTGGGTCACAGCAGCTGTGAATACATGAATGTTCCTGGGTCACAGCAGCTGTGAATACATGAATGTTCCTGGGTCACAGCAGATTACTGTGAATACATGAATGTTCCTGGGTCACAGCAGCTGTGAATACATGAATGTTCCTGGGTCACAGCAGCTGTGAACACATGAATGTTCCTGGGTCACAGCAGATTACTGTGAATACATGAATGTTCCTGGGTCACAGCAGCTGTGAACACATGAATGTTCCTGGGTCACAGCAGCTGTGAACACATGAATGTTCCTGGGTCACAGCAGCTGTGAACACATGAATGTTCCTGGGTCACAGCAGCTGTGAACACATGAATGTTCCTGGGTCACAGCAGGGGTTTATGTTCATCTATTGCTTTGGTGCTGTGGTTCTGACACATATTCTGAGCCTGTGTTTTCCAGTGATGTCCCCTTCCTCTCCTTCCTGTTCCTCCTGAGGGCTGGTAGCCGTACAGTACTCTATGGCCTGCTGCACCGCACTGCCTATTGACCAGTGGTTCTCAAAGTGGGGTCCGGGGACCCCCAGGGGGCCTTGAGGGGTTCCCCAGCAAAAAAGGAGAATCATCTATTTCCTCTATAATTCCATCCATAAGTAACACAGTGACAGAATGTATGACTATTTTGGTCATGGGTTTCATACACCTTCTGTAATACAACATCTAAAAGCAAAACAAATCGTATCAGATGGTTGACCGGACCCTGTGGCAAAATCTTATCAAATGGGGGTCCGCGGTCTAATCTGTGTCAGTTGAGGGGTCCTTGACGTGAAGATGTTTGAGAACCATTGGTCTATTCATCTGAGGCCAGTCTCTGGTTTAGCAGGCTGCTCACACACACTACATACTTCACTGTGTGTGTGTGTGTGTGTGTGTGTGTGTGTGAGAGAGAGAGAGAGAGAGAGAGAGAGAGAGAGAGAGAGAGAGAGAGAGAGAGAGAGAGAGAGAGAGAGAGAGAGAGAGAGAGAGAGAGAGAGAGAGAGGGAGAGAGAGAGAGAGAGAGAGATAATGTGCTTTGCCACTTCTCTGAAATTTACCAGTCTGTCAATCGGACTGGTACTCTACACTCAAAAAACATCTTAAGATCATTTTAACAAGGCTTTTAATCTTGAAGTGAGTCTTAAAATCTGACTTCAATGTGGGGGAAAAGCTCCAGTATTTGTTTCAACAATTTCCTTGAATCGAGTGACACTGACTAGTGCATTCCCGGGAATGCGCACGCCACAACTACGTGCAGACTTCCGGGGGTGTGCAGACCACAAATACGTGCAGACTTCCAGGGGTGTGCAGACCACAAATACGTGCAGACTTCCGGGGGTGTGCAGACCACAAATACGTGCAGACTTCCGGGGGTGTGCAGACCACAAATACGTGCAGACTTCCGGGGGTGTGCAGACCACAAATACGTGCAGACTTCCGGGGGTGTGCAGACCACAACTACGTGCAGACTTCCGGGGGTGTGCAGACCACAACTACGTGCAGACTTCCGGGGGTGTGCAGACCACAAATACGTGCAGAATTCCGGGGGTGTGCAGACCACAAATCAAATACGTGCAGACTTCCGGGGGTGTGCAGACCACAAATACGTGCAGACTTCCGGGGGTGTGCAGACCACAAATACGTGCAGACTTCCGGGGGTGTGCAGACCACAACTACATGCAGACTTCCGGGGGTGTGCAGACCACAACTACGTGCAGACTTCCGGGGGTGTGCAGACCACAAATACGTGCAGACTTCCGGGGGTGTGCAGACCACAAATACGTGCAGACTTCCGGGGGTGTGCAGACCACAAATACGTGCAGACTTCCGGGGGTGTGCAGACCACAAATACGTGCAGACTTCCGGGGGTGTGCAGACCACAAATACGTGCAGACTTCCGGGGGTGTGCAGACCACAACTCCACGACCAGACTTGACAAAAAAATGCTAATAAACAGCTTAAATTTGAGAAAATGGAAAAATCTGCTTCATCAGTGTCTGGCCTGTGCCAATGCTCAATGCAAGCGTGCAGTTTCAGATCGATTGGCCAACCCGTTGAGGAGGAGAGAGTATATAAGTTATATAAATAAAGTTTGAATTCCTGTACTTTTGAGACTTTTGAAGGACTCACAGACACCCTTAACAGTCAGTGAGCGAGTCAGTCATTTAACCGTTTCTGGGTAAAGGTCAGTATTAACTCATTTTGTAATGTTTCTTTCTTGGCGCTTTTACCCAGAACATGCTCTCCTCAATGACTGTGAAGTAGGGGTGTCACGATACACTAATTTCCCGATACGATACGATACACGATATTGGGTTCACGATAACGATACGATACGATATTTTAACAATATTTTTTTTAACAAAAGTAAATCATTTTTATGTATTTATTTATAATTTATTTAACCATGTGAGTCCCGTTGAAATCAAAACCTCTTTTCAAGGGAGCCCTGGGAAAATACTGGAAAAATAGTCAACAAATGCTGTTTTTGGAAATTGTTATTATAATAACTAGAAAACAACATGGAAGATAATGCTTCTCTTGCAATAGAATGTGTCAGACTGTCACAAACTAAATGTTTGTTGCATGGTGAAAGAAAAATAAAGTATACAATCTATTTCTTAAATAACTCATGCTCAATGGTCCCTAAACTTATGTAATCTTATGTACCCCTTGAGCTGTTTTGCCATGCCAGTAGTAGTCTACCCCCTCACTCATGCGTGTTGATTCTGCTAAATTTGTTCTATTATTATTCAGGAGCATTTTTTTTTTTTTTTTACATGATATAATTTTTTTCTGACGATACGCATATCGTGACGTTTCGATATCGCGACATATCGTGCGACCCCTACTGTGAAGACATGAATCCTCCTGGGTCACAGGGGAGGTGCTCTGCTTCTGACACAGGAACATATTCTGAGCGTGTGTTTTACTGCTGTCCTCCAGAGATGTCCAGAGAAGAGTGGATGAAAAGACTGATTCGACCTCAAGTCGTCACTGACCTGTATGAAGGGAGAGGTCAGTGGACTAGTGAGCCTGCTTTATCACACTTACCAGCCTATCAGCTCTTTGATCTGAGACCAGGACTGAAATTTATTTTTTTTACACGTAAGAACCAGGAAATGCAGGGATTTCTGGGTAAGCCTACAAAAATACATCATCCCTGTGGTACTCTATTCTGATCTTAACACATTCACTGCCAGCCGTTTTTCAATACTGTAGTTAGCTTCTGCCAGAGGGTTTTTTTGAGGATTCTGGCTCATCTTTCAAGAGCCGAGGATTCGTTTCTGTTAGGATTTTGTGAACACACAATATCTCAAAAGAACTAATAGAATGTGTGCTTTATCTGTCTAAAAGAGTTAGTTTGTAGAGTTAGTAGTTATGTAAGCATTAGCAGTTGAATACAGCATGGTTTCAGCGTCTGAAAATTTATTCAGAGATAAACGGCTTTTTGTGAAATTCGATAGAACAGTCACTTTAACCATTCATTTTTGGCATCAGTAAGACGTCAGACATCTAAACAATAGTTTTGAACAGTAATTTCCTCCATAACAGCAGGAAACCCCCCTCTACTTCAAACTCCTCCCTCCGTGTGTGTTCTTCTTGGCTGCAGCAGGCGTGTCACAAGCTCGTTTCTGTTGCTGCTGTAACCTCGCGTCACCAGGCTCACTGCTTTGCTGCTGCTGTGCCTGTCTGCTGGCGGCACAGCAGCTTCATCAAAGCTCTCAGAACCCCGCCACGGGGTTCTGAGAGCTTTGATGAAGCTTTTGCGATTCTGGTCTTATTTATGCTGCGTGTTTCAAAGTGTGTTCCACCCGTAATCTATTATGCAAATTTGCAAAACCCCACCGCCAGCTCCCAAGCGCGAAAGCGTTTTCGCCAATCCATTTTCATGAGAATGGCTTCCTCACACTGCTTTTTGCTTGCCTTCCTCTAGAATGGAGAGCACTGTCGCCACTTAGTGGGTCGGTGGAATGGGTTGTACACGTTCGGTAGCTCCAATATTTTTATAGGAGACGTGGGGGGCATTGATCCACGTAGCACGTTTTTTTTTGACGTCTCAACTCGTCGTTGGCAGTCAACCGCTGGATTTTTTTTGACGAGTCTACTCGCCATTGGCAGTGAACGTGTTAAGTCGCATTATTGAAGTGTGAAAAGATGACCGCCATTCGTAAAAAGAGGAAATCTTTTCTTTTTTCAAGTTTCTTTTTCCGTCTCCGACTCACCAGTGTGATTGTACACCACGTCGGTAATGCACAACATGTTCCATTCTTTCTTCATCATCTCCACCAGCGCCCCCACATCTGTCCAGGTGTAGCTCCGCCCCTGCGGGCTGAACTCGGGGTTAAAGGTCAGCTGGTCAGCCAATGAGTAGCAGGATCTGGACTCTCCCAGGGTCTGCAGCGGCGTCAAGTGGACCATGTTGTAACCTGCGAGAGAATAACACAGAGGTTCATGAAACACACGCGCACGCACACACACGCGCAAACACGCACGCGCGCGGTATGTATGTATGTACGTACATACATACATACATACATACATACATACATACATACATACATACATACGTATGTATGTATGTATAGATAGTCCAATAGTACTACTACTACTACTACTGCAACTCTTACTAATAGTATTGTGATACTGTATTGATTCCTGTGGGGAAATCATCCCACACACACACACACACACACACACACACACACACACACACACACACATACACACACAGATCCAGAGTAATGATTAATCACAACGCAGCCATGTGTGTTCAAGGTGAGTGTAAATATGCTTCAGACGTCTGTCTCTTTCTGTCTTCCACACAGCAAAGCTGCTTCAAAAGCACTCTTTTGAGAAGAAGATTGCTTTGTTTTTTTGTCTTCCTGGTTGCCAGCAAGCCTACGGAGCCCAGGAGGAGCAGGCACATATACATATATACTGTATATAGACAAATATATATTTCATGCTAATGAGCTCTAAGTGATGATGATAAAAACCAACCAATCAGGATAGAGACAATATTCTTGTCAATCGTTGTTGTTTTTTTACTAACAATAACACCACACCGTGGTCAGCAGGAAATGCCTTGATTTGTTTTTACCAGAAATAAAACTTGATTAACAAATCTCTATTATACCTTATCAAAAGCCACTAAATTAACCCTCTCTCTCTCTCTCTCTCTCTCTCTCTCTCATACTGTATATACACAAAGACATATCTCTCTCTCTCTCTCTCTCTCTCTCTCTTTCTTTCTTTCTTTCTTTCCTTCTTACCGGACTCCTTGGCGACTCGGAGTCTGTCCGGCCAGTCGTCCAGGCATCCCAGACATTTGGACAGGTATGTTTGGATGGTGATGCAGTCCAGCAACAAGACCTGGTCTTCTGCTCCAACACGAAGGACAGGGTCAACCAGGACGTAGCCTCCTCCTGACCGCTTTGTCTCTCTATGGACAAAGGATAAAAGAGCTGAGATACAATATCATATACCATAGGTTCATCTATCTATAGTCTAATGATGTGAATGTTGTTTTGCACTTTTAGATCAATAAAGAGAGAGTGAGACAATACTGCATGGATACAATCACACTATGCACTTGAACTAGACAGACATGATAATTGAATGATCTTTTAACCAAAGGACAAAGCCACAACAATTATATAATTGTGCACTGTGCGTCTAGCTTCCCAGATGCGTAGGTCAAGTTTTACACAGGATTACACACAGTTATACAGGTCTGAAAGAAGAGTATGGACACACATACACACACACCTGCCAACATTAGGCTGTGAAAAAGAGGACTCCTTTGAGAAGGGTTGGTACAAATCGATTCCTTAGGTCTTCTAGATTCATATGATACCAGAAACTTCACTCTGGCTTTAAAACTGAGCCTGCTGCAGCCTCCGAAGGTAAATGTTCCAAATTGTGATATTTCCAAAAGATCGCTATATTTCTGAAAATCGGACCAATCCAGCTACTCCTGATGGTTACTGCGTATGTCAAAACTATTTTCAGTAAAAAAAAAAAAAAAAAAATTGGGGTGGCAGCTGGGGTAGACTGGGCAGACCCCAGTAGATCCGCCCCCGAGTATATATGTAGATATGTAGGTGTATGTGTAGGAGTGGGGAGTGTGCGGGGGGGGGGAGCCAAGCAGAGGGAGGGAGGTTGGGTGGGAGAGAGGGAGGGGGGGGGGGGGTAGAGTGGACACGTGCCTCCCCAGTCCCGAGCCCCGCCCACTGGAAGGGGAGGGGGGGGGGGGGGCATGCCACGAGGCACAAGCGGAGAAAACAAAGCAAACCGGAACACAGGTCCCATGTTCAGAGTCATTATGGCCAAATTATGTTATTTAATATTTATGTATGTTTAATAGTCTTACATGCACACATGCATACACATATATACATGGGAGGGTGGGAGGATCACGCTACTACCCCCAGTTCCCCTCCCCACAGACAGGCGCCCCGACCGACCAGAGGAGGCCTTCTAGTGCAGCGACCAGGATGTATCCGTTTTGATATTTATTTACATTCCCCTTATCATCGTCATTGCTGCTGTCATTTTACACGTTCATTTATTTTTGGATTTTCTTTGATGTGGGAACATTACTCAGCGAGATGTCAGCTCCGCCCGTACCGCCCCCCCCCCCCCCCCCCCCCCCCCAACGCCACGCCCGGGACGGAGGCGCCCGTCGCAGCCTAGTCGCAACGGGCGACTAGTAAAATTATTAAAGTTAAATTATTAATGAGGGCAAATAGTGATGTAACGATAGCAGTGGGAATAATATCGATAATAAACAAGGATGTAATGTTGTCATTAGTTGAGCGGGCGAGCTGCGCAATATCTCTAGTTGATATAACACAACAGTGATTGAACCTATGGAAGCTTTTACATTTGCTGTTCTAAACATCTGGTGTCTGGTAGCTCTTTCCTAGGACAAAAATCCTCTGGCAAACAGGAAGTGATGCGTTTCATGTTTCTGATTGGTTTAGAATAAATATAATATATTTGTTACTGTAACTTTCTGTCTGGATGCTGCTTGAACAGGTCGCACTTGAAAATGAGATCTAGGTCTCAAGGTGATTCACCTGTATAAATAAAGGTTAAATAAAATAAAATAAATAGAAGAAGAGCTGGGTAGTTAGCATGAGCAGTGATAGCCACCATGGCGGAAGAGAGAAAACCTGCGACCTGCCTTCAGAACCTGCACACAGCCAGGACCCTGAAGCAACCTGCCTTCAGAACCTGCACACAGCCAGGACCCTGAAGCAACCTGCCTTCAGAACCTGCACACAGCCAGGACCCTGAAGCAACCTGCCTTCAGAACCTGCACTCAGCCAGGACCCTGAAGCAACCTGCCTTCAGAACCTGCACACAGCCAGGACCCTGAAGCAACCTGCCTTCAGAACCTGCACACAGCCAGGACCCTGAAGCAACCTGTCATCAGAACCTGCACACAGCCAGGACCCTGAAGCAACCTGCCTTCAGGACCTGCACACAGCCAGGACCCTGAAGCAACCTGCCATCAGAACCTGCACACAGCCAGGACCCTGAAGCAACCTGCCATCAGAACCTGCACACAGCCAGGACACTGAAGCAACCTGCCTTCAGAACCTGCACACAGCCAGGACCCTGAAGCAACCTGCCATCAGAACCTGCACACAGCCAGGACACTGAAGCAACCTGCCTTCAGGACCTGCACACAGCCAGGACCCTGAAGCAACCTGCCTTCAGAACCTGCACACAGCCAGGACCCTGAAGCAACCTGTCATCAGAACCTGCACACAGCCAGGACACTGAAGCAACCTGCCTTCAGGACCTGCACACAGCCAGGACACTGAAGCAACCTGCCATCAGAACCTGCACACAGCCAGGACACTGAAGCAACCTGTCATCAGGACCTGCACACAGCCAGGACCCTGAAGCAACCTGCCTTCAGAACCTGCACACAGCCAGGACCCTGAAGCAACCTGCCTTCAGAACCTGCACACAGCCAGGACCCTGAAGCAACCTGCCATCAGAACCTGCACACAGCCAGGACCCTGAAGCAACCTGCCTTCAGAACCTGCACAGCCAGGATGCTGAAGCAACCTGCCTTCAGAACCTGCACACAGCCAGGACACTGAAGCAACCTGCCTTCAGGACCTGCACACAGCCAGGACACTGAAGCAACCTGCCTTCAGAACCTGCACACAGCCAGGACACTGAAGCAACCTGCCTTCAGAACCTGCACACAGCCAGGACCCTGAAGCAACCTGCCTTCAGAACCTGCACACAGCCAGGACCCTGAAACAACCTGCCATCAGAACCTGCACACAGCCAGGACCCTGAAGCAACCTGCCATCAGAACCTGCACAGCCAGGATGCTGAAGCAACCTGCCTTCAGGACCTGCACACAGCCAGGACACTGAAGCAACCTGCCTTCAGGACCTGCACACAGCCAGGACACTGAAGCAACCTGCCTTCAGAACCTGCACACAGCCAGGACACTGAAGCAACCTGCCTTCAGAACCTGCACACAGCCAGGACCCTGAAGCAACCTGCCTTCAGAACCTGCACACAGCCAGGACCCTGAAGCAACCTGCCATCAGAACCTGCACACAGCCAGGACCCTGAAGCAACCTGCCTTCAGAACCTGCACAGCCAGGATGCTGAAGCAACCTGCCTTCAGAACCTGCACACAGCCAGGACCCTGAAGCAACCTGCCTTCAGAACCTGCACACAGCCAGGACCCTGAAGCAACCTGCCTTCAGAACCTGCACACAGCCAGGACACTGAAGCAACCTGCCTTCAGAACCTGCACACAGCCAGGACACTGAAGCAACCTGTCATCAGAACCTGCACACAGCCAGGACCCTGAAGCAACCTGCCATCAGAACCTGCACACAGCCAGGACACTGAAGCAACCTGCCCTCTAGTGATGCGCGGGTCACCCAGAACCCGCCGGGGTCCGGCGGGCTGGGCCGCCCCGCAGGCGGGCTGGGTTGGCAAATTATGAAAATATCGCGGGTGCAGGCGGGGCAGGCTCAGAACGTGACAAAGCAACATTATTAAATAATTTAGAGCAGTGAAACACGCAGAGTAATTAACCTTAAAGACGTGAACTCTCTCTCACACGTAGGTACACACAATCAGACAGACTCCTGCTGCACTCTCTATAGCCTACATGGAGTAAAGAAACGCTTCAATGAGGTAGCCTATGTGCTCTCAAAACAAACATTTTGGAAGCATTATTCGCTGTAATTATTATTTGAAGTGTCCATCAAACTAATGCCACCGCAGATTTTCTGTTGTGGACTCGACTGTGATCTATTTGTCAAATTTACTGCAACGTGAGTAGGCTGTGAACAATTGAGAGCGCATGAGGTAATTAACTTATTGAGTGCCATGGACGAACATGTTCGTCATTTCGTTTAGTAACGTAGAGTGCCAAGGACGAACATGTTCGTCAATTGCGTTTTTTGACGGGGGGATGTCGATCTAAGCCTCTTACATCGCCTCTTACAATATGGGCGCTATTGAATGTGTCTAACCTATTTTACAGAACCCTTAGGTGGCGACAGTGCTCTCCAGATTAGACAAAGGCCAGGAGAAAAGAGAGAAGAAGTCATGAGGAAACGGAAATCGCATCGATATGCTTGAAGCATAACGTTAGCTGTGCCTGTCAACAGCAGTCATCTGCTGCCACAATTGAGCCCCATCCGTGTCCGCTGCGATAGCCCATCCATATGATTTAGTTGCCGACACGGCGACACCAGCGTCTTTCTGAAAAGTTACATTATTCTCAGCTGGGAGCCGGGGACACGCTGTAAAAAAGCGGGGGGATGCAGCGGACTTTTCAGTGCAGATCAAACTCAGAGCAAACCGCAGCAGAGACACTCCTCCCACCACGGAGGAGGAGGAGGAGGGGGGTGGGGCACGCAGGGCACTACAGCATACAACCATTGACAGTACACACAGACCCAGGCAGCAGCAGGCTCGATGCATAGAGAGCAAACAAGCTAGAATAGGCTATCTGATGCCCACCAGCAGTAAATCAAGACCAGCAAGAAGGTGTAGGGTCTGCGCACGCAGGGGCCAGCGCTGCTGGTTGCAGCTAAAAAATATTATTTGGCCAAACAAAATTCCTTTGTTTTCACTCTTTTATTGAAGGAAATTATTTTTGAGGTGTCATTATATCAGAAAATATTAGCTTCAGAGTCAATGATGTGCTTGAAATGTTTAATTTCACAAAAGGCTCATTATCTCAGCTTCTAGAAAAAAATTGCTGTTTTTGGTTAAATCAAGCTATCTTCTCCGGCTCATAACTAAAGAAGGGAAAATGGGATCAATAAACTTTTTTTTGCAGATGATAGAAGATAGTCTCCTCGTTCTTTGTGCGTGTTCGGTGTTTACATAGTAATATCAGACAATATTCTGTGGGGCTCGAGAAATCACTGAAAACGCTCTGAAACTCTGGCACTGGGAGCGTCCGTTCTCCAAAAGTGGCTGGCACTCAATGAGTTAAAAGAAATCAGACAGCGAGTCTAGCCGTATCTGCAAGCCGTCTGCACACCTGCTGCACTACTACGTTTAGTAGCCTACTACTGCAACATGGCCAATTGAGAGCGCATGAGGTAATTAAAAGAAATGGGGAAGAATAAGAACTGTTTCTGTAGCCTGCCTAGTGCCTACCTCTACCTGCTACCTCCATTTGAAACACTGCGGTCACGCCATCCGCACTTTGGGGAAGCGTAGTCGCGCTATCTGAAGACCATGGATTCATTGAAAAAAGACCGACATGAAAAGAGCCGCGCAACTCATCCAGAGCAGTAGGCTACAACTGTTGTCGCGCAGGCAGCATGTGAGTGTCTGTGTGTGTGTGTGTGTGTGTGTGTGTGTGTGTGTGTGTGTGTGTGTGTGAGAGAGAGAGGGGGGAGAGAGACAGAGTTATTAGCTACTTTGCACACCTTGGAAGCTCCGCTGTGCTCCTCCTGAGTCCGGAGACATATTACATTAAATTGGCCGTTGCGGGCTGCTGGGTTGGGCTGGGTTCGGAATTTTCAGATATTTTAACGGGCTGGGCGGGGCGGGCTGGCTCCAATGACGGGTTGGGTTGGGGCGGGCCTTAAAAAACCCTGACCCGCGCATCACTACTGCCCTCCCTTCATGGCTCCTCCCACCCTGGCCACAAACTCTTCAAAACACTCCCCCTCGGCAAGAGACTGAGGTCTGTGAAGACCGGAACCTCTCGCCACAAGAACAGCTTCTTCCCAACCGCCATCGGCCTCACCAACAAGGCCCGATGTGAATATATATACGTGTGTGTGTGTGTGTGTGTGTGTGTGTGTGTGTGTGTGTGTGTGTGTGTGTGTGTGTGTGTGTGTGTGTGTGTGTGTGTGTGAATAGCTATGGTATGTTTTGAATTCGATAGGAAATGAACTTGGACAATGAATGAAAAATGCTATATACTATATTGCATAATTAACCAATCAGGAGCTTGTCTTGTTGTATTTTAAGTTTTTGTCTGTTTTCGGAGGTATGTTGTTGTGTGTTATGATGTAAGTTATGATGTAAGTTGTCACAACTGTCACGTTGTATAGTCTGTTTTGTGGACCCCAGGAAGAATAGCTGTGGGGATGTAAATAAAACTTGAAAAACGTGAAACTTATCTCTGAATATTATGGCCGCTAGTACTGCTACGCTGCATACTTACACTAAGACAAATGAGTATTAGTAACTAATTAGTATGTAATCTATGCTGCATACTTAAACAAAGACAAATTAGTATTAGTAACTAATTAATAACTGATTAGTATGTAATCTTGCATATTGTGGCAAGAAAAGTGATTCTGATTCTGAACCGAGAAGCTCAAACTTCAACGGAAAATACAAGCTCCGCCCATTCTGTTTGATTGACAGGTGATCTGTGCAAAGTGCATTGCAGAAACACGGCAGCGATGAGCGCTCAGCACCAAAGATGGGCGACTAAATGTCACAGATGACCACTTTAACCGCTGCAATACTACATGACATCATCTAATAGATCTCTGCATGTCCAGCTACTATCATGTCACACTGATGTCAGTCTGACATGATTTTATGGCATGTATATAGTTTCATCCATGACCAAATTAGCATCCATATGACCCTGCTAGTTATGTCATACAGTATACATTGCGTTCTCTTGTGCAACACTGCCTCGTCAACTGCTATAAATCAAATGCTTAGTGGAGAGTTGCAAAATGGCTGCTAAAGAAGTAATTATACTAGGAGTTGGCGTACAGAACAACCTACAGGGCAACAGAACATCCTATTGTTCATGATCAAATCTAAGGGTGCTTTCACACTGGCGCCCCCCAGGTACCGTTCCCGAGCACACTTGTCCCCAAATTGACCCCAGGCCCGGAACGTTTGACGAGTGTGAACGTTGCGTTCCGTTCCGTTCCCGGGTGCGGAACGGGGAACCGTGACAGGGTCCACTTGAAAAGGTGGTCTGGGGAGCGCTTTGGCGTGCCCGGGCACAGAACACTTGCGAATGTGAACTTCCGTACCGAACCACATCGACGCACGGGTGAGCATACACTCTGCAAGTGTTCCGTTCCGATCCCGAGGACGGAAGAAATGTTGTAATGTGAAAGCTGACCAGCGGGGGGGGGGGGGGGCGGGGGGGGGTTCAATCGTACTCGGGCACGGCACGGAACGGAACGGACCGAAAAGCAATGGTTCCCAGTGAGAAAGCACCCAATGCAATTAGTGTTGTCACGGTACTCGGTACTTCGGTACTTGGACGGTACTACATTGCTACGGTACTGAACGGGACCTGTTTTTCATGGTACCGAGGGTACCGAATTTACTATTTAGTTTGCCACCATGGCTTGGCTTCATGGACCCAGCCGCCAGCTAACGTTAGCCTGTCTGCCTGATCAACATACATACATTACATATACTGCGCATACGCGTGATTTCTAACCCCACATAGGATAAGCAATAACCACGCCCTGTGGCGCCTGGATTGGCCAGGAGCAACACTGAAGGGCACGCACAGGCAGCGAAGATAATGGCTAACAGCTACAGCAGGAGTGGCTGCTCCTGTCCGATTCCAACAACTCAACTTGTTGAGAAGAAGAATGCAAAGAGTCGCATTTGGAAATATCAGTCCCCAAAGTCCCATCTGCAAAAAGTGTGAAAGGGAGTTCCAAACCAAACTGGGTAGCACATCCAATCTCGCCAAGCAGCTGAAAGACAGGCACCCAGACCTGTTCAAATGATTCAAGGTGGGTTACTTCTTTCAAACGGTGTAAAATAACACGTTTAACAACATATCAAACAGACCTTATCCTGTCACATTCGTTTTTGAGATAGCTGGCAATGCATTGTGTAACCAAAAAACGTTTGCGCTAACGTTAACGTAACGTGTTTTGTAATGGAATCATTATGGGACCCGGCTAATACCTGGTACAGCGTTAGCTAGCATAGTGTAACACGAGTGCAATGCAATGTTTGTAATGGAAACATTATGGGACACGGCTAATAGCCGAACTTAGCCATAGTTCAACATGTCATGGCATCAAAATAAATACAAGCTTCTTTCGGGTGAAACATGTCCGTGAATTAAAACTAGCTACATAAAATTGCTTGCACTCTACATGTGTGTATGTGCAGTTCTCTTTATCATCTCTTTATTTTAGTAAATCTCACTGACGTTACTTTCCATTTAACAGTATGCGAGAGATGAAGATGAAGAGGAAGGCACAAGTCGCGGAGCCCAAAAGACCACCCAGCAGACAATTCCTGATGTTTTTGAAAAGCAGAGGAAATATGACAAGAACTCACATGAAGCAAGAAAGTGTGATAGGGCATTGGCAGAATTCCTATGCATCGATCAAATACCAATATACACCGTTGAGAAAAAAAAAGGATTCCAGCAATTCTGTGAAATAAATTAAATTATAATATTTAATATAATAATACAATTAAATACTTGAGGGCTTCATGTGTTGCACTGTCTGTACTCACTGCCATACATAGTTGAATGTAAGAAGTAAGCAGAAGCACATTGTTTTGTTTTAAAGTTGAAGCCTACATGCCATTTGTTAATTGGAAATGGTTGCATACTTTAATAAAGGAGAATATTGTAACGAATATGTTCAAGAAATATCAGTCTGTTTTTTTTACCGTGGTACCGAAATTGGTACCGAGTACCGTGGAAATTCACTAGTACCGGTACCGACTACTGAATTATTGGTACCGTGACAACACTAAATGCAATATGAGGAGGGTCTTACCCATATCCAAAGTAGTACTGGTAGGACCCGGCTATCTTGAGGTCCAGACAGCAGAACTTGTCGGAGTCGTCCTCCCTTCCTGTCGGGTTGTTCCACGGCAAAACACGGAAGGTGTTCCGCTCAAAGCGCTGCCCGTCAGCCGGGTAGTTAGTGTGCACCCACACATTCCTGCCCTGGAGACTCGGGCCCAGGCGGAACTGAAGCTCAAAGCCTGAGGAGGAGGACACACATTTTGATTTGACTTACAGTATGTCCAGATGGTTTTTTTAAATACCATGTAGAGACGTGCCACTAATATGCTTAAGGAAGTATAATCTCATCTTGTTTGGGCAGGTTGTCCCTCCAACTTCCTCTTTGCATTGATGAAGCAATTTACTTGACTTCTTCGTACTTTTGTGCACATGAAAAAAGAAGTAAAAAAACGTCCCGCCTTTGTCAAAGTTCCACGTGAGAAACTGTCAAATTAAGAGCAGAAGTGCGTTCACATCCATTTCCTGCATTGCTGCAGATTGACTACAGTCATTTAGGACCGACTCAATTAGGACTGGCCAAAGTGTCTTCATTTCGTTTTTACAAATCCTCATGTGCAGAACATACAAACACCTTCAGACAGATGCCTGTGCATGCAAACACAGGCAAACACACTAAAACTCCTCAAAAGTCCCCAATAATATTGACGTTTAGCTTGTGCAAAGGTTTGACATTTTACGGACATTTTCGAACGATTTATTTTTGTTGTTAACAGGTGCAGGACACCGTTGCACTGTGCCTAAGTAGGTGGAAAGAATTTTTTTTATGCACAGAGATTTTCCTCAAATGCCGAAAAATATTCAAACTGTATTGATGTTGAATGTAGCTCTATGGAAACAAAGTGGACTTCCTCCACACAGGCATGCTGAGAGAAGGCTCTGCTGTTCTCAAGTCAAACAAATGGAATAGGAAGAGAAGCAGTTGACTTGCAACAGTAAGGCATGGTGGTGGTGAGATCCTTCAGAATCAGAACGACAGTCTGTCTATATATAGGCTGCTTTAGTAGCCAGCACACAAAATCCCTATCAGGTTCAGAGTGCTGGAAATGTCAAATGCTACACTTACACTTACACTCTGCTAGACAACTAGCCGCTCCTATCTGCTACTACATCCATTAGGGCTGTGAATCTTCACTGGCCTCACGATTCGATTACGATTCAGAGGGCTACGATTCGATTACGATTCAGAGGGCTACGATTCGATTCGATTACGATTCAGAGGGCTACGATTCGATTCGATTACGATTCAGAGGGCTAAGATTCTATTCGATTACGATTCAGAGGGCTACGATTCGATTACGATTCAGAAGGCTACGATTCGATTCGATTACGATTCAGAGGGCTACGATTCGATTCGATTACGATTCAGAGGGCTAAGATTCGATTCGATTACGATTCAGAGGGCTAAGATTCGATTCGATTATGATTCAGAGGGCTACGATTTGATTTGATTCGATTACGATTATCGATGCATCTCGATGCATCTTAAATCGATGCATCACTTTTTTCCCCAATACATGATTGATTTTTTCTCACTTTCTTTTTTCCCACTGTTTGGCTACTTTTAAAATAAAAGTGCATTTGGAATTGCATTGTATTATGATCCAAATAAACAACTGCATGTACTTCCATTATATTTTATTTGATTATTTAAAAAAAATAATAATAATAATAATAATAATAATAATAATAATAATAATAATAATAATAATAATAATCGATTTTTGGCATTTGTGAATCAATGCAGAATCGTGCACGTCCGCATCGCGATGCATCTTATAATCGATTATTTTTGACACCCCTAACATCCATCAACCACTTGAATCTTAGTTAATCGTTAATAGATGATCTTAAGGCCTTTACACATCAACAGTAATGTTAATAAACGTGACGGAAATTCAGAATCATTGCCAGGTGGATTATTCATCCAAATACTGTACATTTTGCGGTGAAATTAAATAGGTTCTATCCACCTCATTTCGAGATGCCATGATGCCTTATGGGTGCTTCTTCCAGTGTAATCCTCCCAGACCCCCGTTACGTTGCTGACACAGACACAACATACTGTATGTAGCCCGTAGATCTCCGTGAAGTGAGCAACACTCTCCCACAGTTTGACTTCCGGTTTAGCGATTTGAACCCTAAACCCCCGTAGCGCGTCCAGCTTGGCAAAAATCTCGTCGATAAATATCCAGAGTTGTTCAAAGAGCAACAGAAATAGCGGATGTGATAGATACAATTATTACTAGGGGTGGGGGAAAAAATCGATTCACCTAAGTATCGCAATTTTTAATGTCACGATTTTTTGGATCGATCTTTTATTCCAGAATCGATAATCGCAAATTAAAAAAAAAAAAATTTTTTTTTTTTTTTTTTTTTTTTGGGTGCTTGCAGTCAGGCCACTCACTGAACAGCAGGCCAGGCGCCGCCTACTGGTTTACTAGTGGTTTTATTACTTTATTAGTTAGTCTGAAGTAATAATTACACTTCAGGGTTAAAGTGGGTGCATCTCATTGTAAAATTGGACTTCAAACGGCCCAAATCTGGCTTCAAACGGCCCAAATTTCACGCGCGTTGGCCCATATCGGCCTGGCCTGCTTGGTATCTAATGCCCGGCCTGAATTATGATCCCAGTCCGCCCCTGTTTTTAACTATATCGCCCAGCCCTACTCATGATATATAATATACAGTCTCTAGTGTATGATTCAACTTTTCCCATGTTCTAATCTAGTGTAAAAAAGCAAACAAACTGAAAAAAAAAAAAAAAAAAAAAAAAAAAAAATCGCAATAAATCGTAATATCGAATCGCAATAATCGTAGAATCGCAATACTTAAGAATCGCAATATAAATCGAATCGGCACCCAAGAATCGTGATAGTATCGAATCGGGAGATAAGTGAATCGCCACAGCCCTAATTATTACATTCTCTCAAATAAGTCGTCAAACGAGTGTATTTATTGTGACAAGCAACTTTTCCCCCCCAGCGTCGGAGTTTTAACGAGGAAATGCGCAAGCTGCAACAATCAATCACGTTCTAGATCGGACCTTGCACCCATAATTATTTTACAGCGGGGCATTCAAAAATAAGGTGGATACCATATCGGCAGAAATGTTCGTTTCGGGCCGACGCAATATTTCATTTTAAAGCAGAGGTGCCCAAATTATTTCCTATGAAGGGCCAAAATTAATCTGGATGGATGGCCGTGGGCCAAAAATAAATGATGTTATGTGAAATTACATTAAAATATATTATTTTATGGACAATTTACATTCTAAATCTAAAATAGGTCTTCTACTTTCATAATAGGCAAAATTATGCATCCCTAAACTCTATATTATTATGCATCCCTAAACTCTATGTTATTATGCATCCCTAAACTCTATATTATTATGCATCCCTAAACTCTATATTATTATGCATCCCTAAACTCTATATTATTATGCATCCCTAAACTCAATATTATTATGCATCCCTAAACTCTATATTATTATGCATCCCTAAACTCTATGTTATTATGCATCCCTAAACTCTATATTATTATGCATCCCTAAACTCTATATTATTATGCATCCCTAAACTCAATATTATTATGCATCCCTAAACTCAATATAATTATGCATCCCTAAACTCTATATTATTATGCATCCCTAAACTCTATATTATTATGCATCCCTAAACTCTATATTATTATGCATCCCTAAACTCTATATTATTATGCATCCCTAACTCAATATAATTATGCATCCCTAAACTCTATATTATTATGCATCCCTAACTCAATATAATTATGCATCCCTAAACTCTATATTATTATGCATCCCTAAACTCTATGTTATTATGCATCCCTAAACTCTATGTTATTATGCATCCCTAAACTCTATATTATTATGCATCCCTAACTCAATATAATTATGCATCCCTAAACTCTATATTATTATGCATCCCTAAACTCTATATTATTATGCATCCCTAAACTCAATATTATTATGCATCCCTAAACTCAATATAATTATGCATCCCTAAACTCTATATTATTATGCATCCCTAACTCAATATAATTATGCATCCCTAAACTCTATATTATTATGCATCCCTAAACTCTATATTATTATGCATCCCTAACTCAATATAATTATGCATCCCTAAACTCTATATTATTATGCATCCCTAAACTCAATATAATTATGCATCCCTAAACTCAATATAATTATGCATCCCTAACTCAATATAATTATGCATCCCTAAACTCTATATTATTATGCATCCCTAAACTCTATGTTATTATGCATCCCTAAACTCTATGTTATTATGCATCCCTAAACTCTATATTATTATGCATCCCTAACTCAATATAATTATGCATCCCTAAACTCTATATTATTATGCATCCCTAAACTCTATATTATTATGCATCCCTAAACTCAATATTATTATGCATCCCTAAACTCAATATAATTATGCATCCCTAAACTCTATATTATTATGCATCCCTAACTCAATATAATTATGCATCCCTAAACTCTATATTATTATGCATCCCTAAACTCTATATTATTATGCATCCCTAAACTCTATATTATTATGCATCCCTAAACTCTATGTTATTATGCATCCCTAAACTCTATATTATTATGCATCCCTAAACTCAATATTATTATGCATCCCTAAACTCTATATTATTATGCATCCCTAAACTCTATATTATTATGCATCCCTAAACTCTATATTATTATGCATCCCTAAACTCAATATAATTATGCATCCCTAAACTCTATGTTATTATGCATCCCTAACTCTATATTATTATGCATCCCTAAACTCTATATTATTATGCATCCCTAAACTCTATATTATTATGCATCCCTAAACTCTATATAATTATGCATCCCTAAACTCTATGTTATTATGCATCCCTAACTCTATATTATTATGCATCCCTAAACTCTATATTATTATGCATCCCTAAACTCTATATTATTATGCATCCCTAAACTCTATATTATTATGCATCCCTAAACTCTATATTATTATGCATCCCTAAACTCTATATTATTATGCATCCCTAAACTCTATATTATTATGCATCCCTAAACTCTATATTATTATGCATCCCTAAACTCTATATTATTATGCATCCCTAAACTCTATATTATTATGCATCCCTAACTCAATATAATTATGCATGCCTAAACTCAATATTATTATGCATCCCTAACTCAATATAATTATGCATCCCTAACTCTATGTTATTATGCATCCCTAAACTCTATATTATTATGCATCCCTAAACTCTATATTATTATGCATCCCTAAACTCTATATTATTATGCATCCCTAACTCTATATTATTATGCATCCCTAAACTCTATATTATTATGCATCCCTAAACTCTATATTATTATGCATCCCTAAACTCTATATTATTATGCATCCCTAAACTCTATATTATTATGCATCCCTAACTCTATATTATTATGCATCCCTAAACTCTATATTATTATGCATGCCTAAACTCTATATTATTATGCATCCCTAACTCTATATTATTATGCATCCCTAAACTCTATATTATTATGCATCCCTAACTCTATATTATTATGCATCCCTAAACTCTATATTATTATGCATCCCTAACTCTATATTATTATGCATCCCTAAACTCTATATTATTATGCATCCCTAACTCTATATTATTATGCATCCCTAAACTCTATATTATTATGCATGCCTAAACTCTATATTATTATGCATCCCTAACTCTATATAATTATGCATCCCTAAACTATATTATTATGCATCCCTAAACTCTATATTATTATGCATCCCTAAACTCTATATTATTATGCATCCCTAACTCTATATTATTATGCATCCCTAAACTCTATATTATTATGCATCCCTAAACTCTATATTATTATGCATCCCTAACTCTATATTATTATGCATCCCTAAACTCTATATTATTATGCATCCCTAACTCTATATTATTATGCATCCCTAACTCAATATAATTATGCATCCCTAAACTCTATATTATTATGCATCCCTAAACTCTATATTATTATGCATCCCTAAACTCAATATTATTATGCATCCCTAAACTCTATATTATTATGCATCCCTAACTCTATATTATTATGCATCCCTAACTCAATATAATTATGCATCCCTAAACTCTATATTATTATGCATCCCTAAACTCTATATTATTATGCATCCCTAAACTCTATATTATTATGCATCCCTAAACTCTATATTATTATGCATCCCTAACTCTATATTATTATGCATCCCTAAACTCTATATTATTATGCATCCCTAACTCTATATTATTATGCATCCCTAAACTCTATATTATTATGCATCCCTAACTCTATATTATTATGCATCCCTAAACTCTATATTATTATGCATCCCTAAACTCTATATTATTATGCATCCCTAACTCTATATTATTATGCATCCCTAAACTCTATATTATTATGCATCCCTAACTCTATATTATTATGCATCCCTAAACTCTATATTATTATGCATCCCTAAACTCTATATTATTATGCATCCCTAACTCTATATTATTATGCATCCCTAACTCTATATTATTATGCATCCCTAACTCAATATTATTATGCATCCCTAAACTCTATATTATTATGCATCCCTAAACTCTATATTATTATGCATGCCTAAACTCTATATTATTATGCATCCCTAACTCTATATTATTATGCATCCCTAAACTCTATATTATTATGCATCCCTAAACTCTATATTATTATGCATCCCTAACTCAATATAATTATGCATCCCTAAACTCTATGTTATTATGCATCCCTAACTCAATATTATTATGCATCCCTAACTCTATATTATTATGCATCCCTAAACTCTATATTATTATGCATCCCTAAACTCTATATTATTATGCATCCCTAACTCAATATAATTATGCATCCCTAAACTCTATATTATTATGCATCCCTAACTCAATATTATTATGCATCCCTAACTCTATATTATTATGCATCCCTAAACTCTATATTATTATGCATCCCTAAACTCTATATTATTATGCATCCCTAACTCAATATAATTATGCATCCCTAAACTCTATATTATTATGCATCCCTAACTCAATATTATTATGCATCCCTAAACTCTATATTATTATGCATCCCTAACTCTATATTATTATGCATCCCTAAACTCTATATTATTATGCATCCCTAAACTCTATATTATTATGCATCCCTAAACTCTATATTATTATGCATCCCTAAACTCTATATTATTATGCATCCCTAACTCAATATAATTATGCATCCCTAAACTCTATATTATTATGCATCCCTAAACTCTATATTATTATGCATGCCTAAACTCTATGTTATTATGCATCCCTAAACTCTATATTATTATGCATCCCTAACTCTATATTATTATGCATCCCTAAACTCTATATTATTATGCATCCCTAACTCTATATTATTATGCATCCCTAAACTCTATATTATTATGCATCCCTAAACTCTATATTATTATGCATCCCTAAACTCTATATTATTATGCATCCCTAAACTCTATATTATTATGCATCCCTAACTCTATATTATTATGCATCCCTAAACTCAATATTATTATGCATCCCTAACTCTATATTATTATGCATCCCTAAACTCTATATTATTATGCATCCCTAAACTCTATATTATTATGCATCCCTAACTCTATATTATTATGCATGCCTAAACTCTATATTATTATGCATGCCTAAACTCTATATTATTATGCATCCCTAAACTCTATATTATTATGCATCCCTAAACTCTATATTATTATGCATCCCTAAACTCTATATTATTATGCATCCCTAAACTCTATATTATTATGCATCCCTAACTCTATGTTATTATGCATCCCTAAACTCAATATTATTATGCATCCCTAACTCTATATTATTATGCATCCCTAAACTCTATATTATTATGCATCCCTAAACTCTATATTATTATGCATCCCTAACTCTATATTATTATGCATGCCTAAACTCTATATTATTATGCATGCCTAAACTCTATATTATTATGCATCCCTAAACTCTATATTATTATGCATCCCTAAACTCTATATTATTATGCATCCCTAAACTCTATATTATTATGCATCCCTAACTCTATATTATTATGCATCCCTAAACTCTATATTATTATGCATCCCTAAACTCTATATTATTATGCATCCCTAAACTCTATATTATTATGCATCCCTAAACTCTATATTATTATGCATCCCTAACTCTATATTATTATGCATCCCTAAACTCAATATTATTATGCATCCCTAACTCTATATTATTATGCATCCCTAAACTCTATATTATTATGCATCCCTAAACTCTATATTATTATGCATCCCTAACTCTATATTATTATGCATGCCTAAACTCTATATTATTATGCATGCCTAAACTCTATATTATTATGCATCCCTAAACTCTATATTATTATGCATCCCTAAACTCTATATTATTATGCATCCCTAAACTCTATATTATTATGCATCCCTAAACTCTATATTATTATGCATCCCTAACTCTATATTATTATGCATGCCTAAACTCTATATTATTATGCATGCCTAAACTCAATATTATTATGCATCCCTAACTCAATATAATTATGCATCCCTAAACTCTATGTTATTATGCATCCCTAAACTCTATATTATTATGCATCCCTAAACTCTATATTATTATGCATCCCTAAACTCTATATTATTATGCATCCCTAACTCAATATAATCCCTATAGCGGATGCATCGTGCGAAACATCCGCTTCGTCAACGCGGTCACACATTGCTTTTCTGGTGCCACAACATTTAACATCATTGAAAAACTTCCAGGTCTCTTGTCCACACTCCCGAAAACCATCACCAAAATAGTCGTGCATGTCGGCACCAATGATACTGTCCTCCAGCAGTCCGAGTTGACGAAAGCCCACTTTCTCCGCCTTTTTGCCCTGTTGAACTGTAGCGGAAAGTCCGTCTTCCTCTCTGGCCCTATCCCCACGCTGGGCCGCTCGGACGCACGGTTCAGTCGGATCCTCAGTCTTCACACCTGGCTCCAGTCAGAGTGTAGCCTCCACTACATTAATTTCATGAACAACTTTAATCTATTCTGGGACCGTCCTTCATTATTTGCCCGTGACGGTCTTCACCCAAATAGGTTAGGGAGTAGCATGCTAGCGGCTAACATGCAGTACGCTGCTGCCCATTCTGCTCCACATCATTGACCACTAACCACTTCCTCCCAGTCACCTCAGAGCACAGCCTTTCCCGCCAGCTCCCCCTACCGGCCACATCTGTTATCTACCCTTACACCTAACACCTTCTCCATAGAGACTGTCATTCGACACAGGGCACCCCGTCTGTATGACACACGCCGTGTCGATCACAGAGTGTTAACTCCATTACTCAAATCATCTGCTTACATGCAGCCGATCAAACAAAAACTTGCTTCTCTCAACCCAGCAATAAAGAAACACCGTAAATGGAATTACTTTCAAACACTAAACCATGCTAAACTTATCTGGGACCCACGCTCTAAACCAAAGGGATTATTGGGTGGGCATTTAAATATAAGGAGCATTCTCTCCAAAAGTGATCAAATTGAACACTTGATGAATGACTCAAACCTTGATTTTTTCTGTCTATCAGAGACATGGTTGACTGAATATTCTCCTGTGTCTGTCCTTAATGTTCCTGGATACAAGATCTTCAGAAAGGACAGAGACAAAGGCAGGGGTGGGGGGGGGTGTTGATCTATATCAAAGACAGCATTAAATGCAGTCTCATTGAATGGCCAGAAGAAACCATGCTTGAATGTATTGGGCTTAATGTTACACTGTCCCCTCATATGTCTTTTATTCTTATTGGATTATACCGCCCCCCTTCATCTGGCAGCCTATTTTATGAACAGTTAAATAGTATCCTCAAATCATGTGACGGTAAGAAAGAGCTCCTCCTTATGGGAGATTTTAATATAAACTGGGAACATAAACCATCTAGGAAAAAACTAAAGGAGATCACTGATCACTTTAACCTGACCCAGATCGTCCAAGGCCCAACAAGAATAGCAAAGTCATCCAAGACCCAAATTGATTTAATGTTCACAAACAGACCAGAGCGAATCATTAAGTCCCATAACCTGCTGACAGGACTATCTGACCACAATACTACACTGCTGATAAGGAAACTCAACAAAAAACGTTTCAGCAACCCCACCAAGAAATGCTATCAGCAAAATATTCCCAAAAATCAATTACATAATTTTAATAACACTATCATGGAAATTGACTGGTCCAATGTCTTATCCCTTGCAGATGTAGACGAAGGCAGCAACACATTTCTGAAAACCATAGACAATATTTTTAACTCTTTCAGCAGAAAATCCAAAAAAGCACCCAGACAAAAGGCCTCTTTACCCTGGCTCAACGAGGACCTCTGGAGGCAAATGAAAGAACGGGATCTTGCCCTGAAAAGCGCAATTAAGTCAGGGCTCAGCACCGATAGACTTGTATTTACATCCCTACGTAACAAGGTCATTCGAAACATCAGAAAAGCCAAAGCTGGGTTTTTCATAAAAGTGATTAACGAGGGAAAAGGAAATGGGAAAGTGATCTGGGAAAACCTTCAAAAACTAACTTGGAAAGATCAGTCTCAGTCCACAAAACAGTTAGAAATCAAAATCAATGGAACTTTAACCCAAGACCCTACTATTATTTCAGATACATTTAATCATTTTTTTATAGAGTCTGTTCAGGAACTGGCCCAAAGCTTTCAAACCACCACAGCCACTGAACCAACACCTATTGACACTACAAAACCAGTCTTCTCAATCCCCGAAATATCTGACACAGCAGTGGAGAAAATCATCAACTCACTGAGGAATTCAAAATCAAAGGATGTCCATGGCCTAGATGTTGCATTCCTGAAAACACATAAAAACACCCTCGTCCGTCCAATTGCTCATTTGGTAAATCTCTCCATCAAGCAGGGAATCTTTCCTGATGCCTGGAAGTTTGGTGCCATCACTCCCATATTTAAGTCCGGAGACCCAACCGACGTTGGGAACTTCAGGCCCATCAGTATCCTGCCAATCTTGTCCAAGGTGGCAGAAAAGTGGGTGACAGAACAACTCACAGTACACCTGAGTCAGGGCCACAACCCCCTGCACCCTATGCAATTTGGGTTTAGGTCCAACCACTCGACAGACACAGCAAACTGCTATCTCCTGGAATGTATTAAATCTAAAATGGACAAAGGAGGAGTAGTCGGCGCTGTCTTTTTAGACCTCAGGAAAGCCTTTGACACAGTGAATCATAAGGTCCTCCTATCCAAACTATCATCCTTTAATATCTCTCCTGCTGCCATTAATTGGATGACCTCGTATTTATTCAAAAGAAAACAAGCTGTCCGCATAGGAGACACTCTGTCAGCGGCCCTCACTGTGGATACAGGTGTTCCCCAAGGATCCATACTGGGCCCGCTCCTTTTCAGTTTATACATAAACGATCTCCCATCTTCATGCCCATCTGTCAGTCTCCAAATGTATGCCGATGACACCGTTCTTTATACTCACGCAAAAAATCGTCAACAGGCTGCATGCAAACTCTCTGAAGCACTGATCAACGTCTCCAACTGGCTGCACCAATCACACTTGCACCTGAATGTCAACAAAACCGTTTGCATGTTTTTCTCCAAAAGAACGACAGAGGTCCATCAGCCGGATGTGTTCATCGATGGTGAAAAACTTAAAGTAGTATCTGATTTTAAATACCTCGGCATCACTCTGGACTCCAACTTAACATTTAAAAAACACATAAAAAAGATCACCCATACAGTGAAGTTTGGCCTCGCCAACTTCCGATTCATCCGTCCTTTCCTGTCAACAGAAGCAGCCCTGCTTTACATGAATGCAATGATTATTTCCCACCTATCATACTGTATAACTAGCTGGTCACAAGCAGGATCATCAACCTCCCACCAACTCCAGTCCCTCTATAAGCAAGCAATAAAGATCTTGGACAAGAAGCCCCGCCGTTACCACCACTGTCACATCATTAAAAAGTATAACTTACTCACCCTGGACAGTCTTAAAATATACAATGATGCCTGTCTTGTTTTTAAAATCCTGCATGGACTTGCCCCTCCACCAATGAATCAGTTTGTCGTAATAAAAAATAACACCAGACTCACGAGGTCAGTCTCAAGAGGGGAATGTGTGGTTCCATTTAGAGGGAGCACTTTTAGTCGTTCAGCTTTCTCTGTCCGAGCCACACAGTACTGGAACAGTCTGCCTCTCAATTTAAGGAGCTGCCCAACATTTGGACTATTTAAAAATACTTTAAAAAATTGGCTTAAAGAACACCAGAGTTGTACTCATTTCTAGATAGATGACAGTGCACCACTGTCATCTATCTACTGTATGTGTGGACATTGCTCTCACTTTGTATTTTTAATCCCACATTGTTTCTAACCCATTGCTTTGTTTTTCATCATAATTGCTATATTGTTGACTTGATATTGTTTTGTTTTTAATTTTAATTGTTTTATTGTTATACTGTGACCTGTTGACCATATTGTTAACTTGTCCAGGGACTACAGATGCAAATTAGCCTCTTGGCTAAATCTGACACATTTACACTGTAGTGTGGATTGATGTGTATTGTCCCTGTCAAATAAATCTTAAATAAATAAATAAATAAATAAATAAATAATTATGCATCCCTAACTCAATATAATTATGCATCCCTAACTCAATATAATTATGCATGCCTAAACTCAATATAATTATGCATCCCTAACTCAATATAATTATGCATCCCTAAACTCAATATTATTATGCATCCCTAAACTCTATATTATTATGCATCCCTAAACTCAATATTATTATGCATCCCTAACTCAATATAATTATGCATCCCTAACTCAATATAATTATGCATGCCTAAACTCAATATTATTATGCATCCCTAACTCAATATAATTATGCATCCCTAACTCAATATAATTATGCATCCCTAACTCAATATTATTATGCATGCCTAAACTCTATATTATTATGCATCCCTAAACTCTATATTATTATGCATCCCTAAACTCTATATTATTATGCATCCCTAAACTCTATATTATTATGCATCCCTAAACTCTATGTTATTATGCATCCCTAAACTCTATATTATTATGCATCCCTAAACTCTATATTATTATGCATCCCTAAACTCTATATTATTATGCATCCCTAAACTCTATGTTATTATGCATCCCTAAACTCTATATTATTATGCATCCCTAAACTCAATATTATTATGCATCCCTAAACTCAATATTATTATGCATCCCTAAACTCTATATTATTATGCATCCCTAACTCTATATTATTATGCATCCCTAACTCTATATTATTATGCATCCCTAAACTCTATATTATTATGCATCCCTAAACTCTATATTATTATGCATCCCTAAACTCTATATTATTATGCATCCCTAAACTCTATGTTATTATGCATCCCTAAACTCTATATTATTATGCATCCCTAAACTCTATGTTATTATGCATCCCTAAACTCTATATTATTATGCATCCCTAAACTCAATATTATTATGCATCCCTAAACTCTATATTATTATGCATCCCTAAACTCTATATTATTATGCATCCCTAAACTCTATATTATTATGCATCCCTAAACTCAATATTATTATGCATCCCTAAACTCTATATTATTATGCATCCCTAACTCAATATAATTATGCATGCCTAAACTCAATATTATTATGCATCCCTAAACTACTTTTTGCATAAAACATCCAAATACATCCAGACACTCTGTAAAGAAGTGGAACACCGATAGGACAGTTCATTCATGCAAGTGTTACCTTGGTCGAGCCTGAACAGAGTCCTCTCTAGATTCTCCTTGTCGTTGAGCATACGGACTCTGATCTGCTTCAGGTGTTGAGGCAACATCTCAGAAAGATCTCTTCAGAACTTACGGACCCCTATCCCTCCTGTAAAGAGAAGAGAGCTTACTCAGCAGAAAAAACCTGTTTATCTCTGATGAAACCCTTTTGCCATTGGTGTTGCATTGACATTCGTTCATGTTGATTGTGAGGTGAGATTCTATTCTCCATAAGTGCTTTGTACTGAAGCACTTATTTTGTCCTGGTCAGTCATTCAATCTAGTATTGAATCTTAATTCTTAACTGAATCTAGGGATGCACCGATATGAACATTTTGGCCGATACCGATAACCGATGTTAACATTGCTGTCATGGCCGATAACCGATATTTACAGATGTCGATATGATCGTTGTAAAAACTTTCTATGATCATCACATTTTGTACATATACTGAAAAACGCATGTAAACACTGAACTTGAAAAAGTTATGCATTTCTTTATTTCCAAAACATTTGGATAAGGCCATAAATCATAGATTTACCGCATTATTTCGACCCAATGTGAAAATTGTGGCTGATACAGGTAACCAATATTAAAATTGTCCTATCTGAATAAATCCAAAATGACCCCCCCCCCCCCCCCCCATAAAAATCAATCAATCAATCAATTAAATAAAATGGACCGATGATATGTTAAAAAACGACTACTGTAACATCGGCCGATACAGATATGATTGCCGATATATCGGTGCGTCCCTAATTGAATCCTGAAATCATATTTTTCTTCAAACAGGGGAAGAAAGCCATTGATGAGATAACTTCCCTTGCTTCAATGCAAAAACATCTTCTTGAATCCAGTGTGGTTTTCTTGATAACGAGAACTAGCCTGGTAAACCAGCTCGTCACGTCAACTCACATTTCATTACGTTCTGCAAGACGGTCTGGTCCCAAGGCCTGGGATGGTGTTAAGCAGAAGCTGCAAAGCGGAAGAGCCAATCAGCGACTGCGCTCAGTGCCCTGTGATTGACAGCGCAAGTTGGCCAATCAGGAACGCCACTAGCACTGCACTAACAAAACAGTAATGGCAGCCTCCTTGCCTGTCCGTCTCGAGGAGTAATGTCAGCGTTTGTCTAGTTACCCCCCACCCCCGATTTTTTATCCCATTTTTATCGCCCATTAGTGCTAATTTTAATTTATTTATCCTGGTTGCTGCTCCACCCTCTGCCGATCTGGGGAGAGCCGAAACTGGCTCCATGCTTCCTCCAAGACATGGGCAGTTAGCCAGCCGCTTCTTTTCACCTGACAGGGGAAGCTTCACCGGTAGGACATAGCACGTGGGAGGTTCACGCTATTCCAACCAGTTCCCCTCCCTCCGAACAGGTGCCCCTAACAACCAGAGGAGGAACCACATTAGCAACCATGATATTGCATGTTTTGGTGAGGGGTTCCTTTATGAAGGAAACACCCGGGAGGCACGGGGAGAACATGCAAACTCCACACAGAAAGGCCCTTTTGCGGACCCCACCCGGGACATGCGGACGGGCACCCATTCCTTCAGCGCTCACAGCGTCCCAGGTGAGAATCGAAACCCAGGACCTTCTAGCTGTGAGGCGACAGCTCTACCACTGAGCCACCGTGCCCCCTGAGCGGTTGTCTAGTTTAAACAGCCATAAAGTGCAGTTATTGCAGAAATAGATTCAATAACAACAATTAAACAAGTACAGGAGTATCGCCGCAACCGCGGAGTTTCTCGGCGGATTTTGTTTGTTGCCGTTCTCCCCTGAGTGGATTTGGGTTTGACTGGATCCCGACGCTGATTGGCTGAAGGAGTTGTCTGTCAAGGCACTACAGTACACCCGCCCACTGCGATACACTGGGAGAAAGCTTGGGGCCAACACACACACACACACACACACACACACACACACACACACACACACACACACACACACACAGGCAGAGCATCTCGCAGAACCAAAGGAAATGTGAGTTCACGTGATGGGCCGCTTCACCAGACTACACGAGAACCACGCTGAAGAAAGCTGACATCTCAAGACAAGTGAAGCTGCTTTGGAAACAAGTTTTACATGTTTGAAGAAAAATATGTATTTCAAGCAGAATATCTGAAGACACACACACACGCACGCACGCACACACACGCACAAAAGCTTGCATTTTGTGTCTTTGAAATTAGCCTATCTGGATTGTCAATAGGGATATAAAGGTGAGATGGGTTAAACAAGGTGTTTTTAAGGAACAAGACAATGGAGACATGGGGGTTGTGCAAAAGGAGGCGGTATTGGGTAACTCAGTATAAGGAAGTTAGTCCAAATATTTGCACACAAGACGATTGCACTGCATTTAGGCTCAGACAGACAGTAACACAATACAACTTTAGTCTTCAGCACAGCTTGAGTACATGCACACCCTGATAAATTGTTTCATTTTGTTCTAACTGGATTTGATCTCTTGTTTTGTTTTATATTTCTTTTTATTCTATGATACATGTTTTTTCTCTTTTTATTCTATGACACATGTTTTTTCTCTTTTTATTCTATGATTCACGCTTTTCTTTGCGATACATGCTTTTATTATGTTCCATCGGTGTATTTGATCTTGTGTTATACCTTTTTACTGTATGCCTGTTGTGTCTCGTTGTATATTGTTCTGTTGGACGCCAGCTGCCGCTCAGGTGTCGGCTAATGGGGATCCGTTTAAATAAACAAATCAGTAAGTGCTGCGACAAAATGATTTGGGCTATACCACTTTTCCCCAGATTTAGCTGGAGCGGTCCATTCTTCCCAAAGTCCAAAACAGTTCAAAGGCAGTTCAGCTTTGAGGCTTGAGCTTCCCTGAGAGGGGGCTCTAGTATGTATGTATGGAGTAGGTGTTAGCACAGCAGTCTACACGTACATTTTCAACAGTGGTACGTTCGACCAAAAACCATTCAACTTTTTTTTGCCAGACGCAAAAAGTACATAGACCCACAACCACTCTAGCCTGTTTCAGCAGCATCCATAGTGGGAAGTCTAGCTAACAGTTGCCTTACACAACCACAAAGTGTCTGGTTTTGTGTAATCTGTGGGTGTGTAATCTGATCCCTGTACAATTAAATTTGGGGGGACTACAGTTGAGGTTTTTGGATTGAATCACATTAAACCTTATTGATCTCCATTTAACCTGATTTACTTCCAGGGAAACCATATTAACAGCATGTTGTTGTTGTTCATTTAGTATTTCATTGAATACAGCCTATACGTTGTACATGCAGTTAGTGGTGTGAGTGAGCATTATGTTTAGTAGTAGTAGGGGTGGGATGGATGAAAGTGGAAATTCTAAATATTGCAAATAATAAATACATAAATGTGATGTATTGTGATATTAGTTACTTTTTATTCTGTTGTAACTATAAGTTAGGTTAGGTTGCCCATCACAATTTCACAAGCTCTCCATTCAAATTACATTATTTGCACTTTGTGATGACATTTTTAAATTGTTGTTTACATTCTAGCAAGCCAGCATATCGAAAGATTTGTGACTTCTTTGTTGCTATGAAACTTTTATTTGTGACATGGTATTGTGATTGTATTGTATTGTGTCATGAACCCTATATATTGCATATCATCTCTAATGATTAGAGTCAGCCTTATAAAGTATCTAATTGGGATCATTTCATTTATTTATTTTTTACCTTTATTTATTCAGAGGGGAGTCTCACTGAGAGCAATGCTCTCTTTTTCAGGAGCGCTCTGTTCACATTCACACAGACACACATTCCCACCTGGAAGCTGACCAGTACAACCACAGTCTGATCTGCTGGCCACTGAGCAGCTCCACTGGAGTGGTTGGTGTTAAAGGCCTTGCTCAAGGGCACCTCAGTGGTGGTAATGAGGGAGGGGCAGGCACTTCACTTTGCCCATCCAGATTTATCCAGCCGGTCCCAGGGATTGAACCGACGACCTTCAGGTCACAAGCTATCTTCTCTAATCTGCTGCCTGGTTAAATTTAACTATTCCCTGGAACCACAGGCTGTAGTTTTGCTTAAGTATGATCCAAGGACCTCCAGGGGTCCTTGAAGGATATGGCAAGTTGGGCCAGTGTGACTGGCAGGTCAGTAGCCCAGGAATGTTGTCAGAACTTTAGCTTCAGTTCTGCCGAGTGTGGAACCATCAGATCTTAGGAGGTCTATGCAGTCACTGAACTCCACTGAACCCTCCCTCACTGAGTCTGCGCAGTGCTTCAGTCTGATGATAACTCACGGGGGGGACAAGGTCAGGAATCCAGCAGTTAATGTCAGACCCTCTATTTATAAAACTAACCGACCACCGTTCAGTTTTTTGTCGGGTCCACACCGAGACCAACTGACACGCACAGATCGCAAATAATAAATACATAAATGTGATGTATCGTGATATGTATCGTAAACATGACCGTTAACTCCCAACAGCGGCGCAGGAAGTCTTGCAGTTGTTAGGAAAGCCCCGGACGGAACAGTACGTGCCGTGTCTAGCATGGAGCGTCCATAACGCCAAGTGTCATTCAAATGTCTGGTAGTGTCATGTTGCTATAGCAACGTACCCCACAAAATATAGTTTCCCCCAAAAACTAATCTAATTTAATAGGAGCCATTATTCAATTCGGCATACATATATTCTGCCATATCCCACTTCTTCCACCAAAACACGCCATGGTGGGCGGTACCCGAGCAGTGTCAACTTATATATTTGAAGTTGATTATTTGTATTGGAAGTATCACTGCCTGGTGGATTATATGTATGCCGAATTGAAGTGCGTCCCGTTTAAATTTAGAACATCTCTTAGGTCACGTTTTATGAGGCAGGTACCTTTGCTGCTAAGCAAGGAAGCATTTAACAGGCAGATCTTTGAATGGAATTTGGCGTGAGTTCGGTCCATACAACATTATGTATCGGGGCTAGGGTAGAAAAGGGGCATTTTAGGCTCGAAAGAGTAATATATTAGTACGACAGTAAGTCAGATTCATATCATTTAAACTAACGCTAGCTGTAAAACTAACAGCATATAGCCTAACGCGTTACTTGATAGTAACTGCAGCGTACGTTACCTAGCTAATAACTTACTCGATACATGTGCAAACTCGTAGCATCGTAGCTTGTGGTAATTGTACAGAGGGTAAATGTAAAAGCATGTTGAGATGTGTCTTGTTAGTTATAGTCACCTGTCTGTCAGTTGTGTTCAGCTCGTCACAGCACAGGAGCACTTTGCTGCAGCAGCCCAGCTGGATGGAAGGCAGGATGGCAACACTGTCAAAGTGGGCGTGGCCCACAGGCCAAGAGCCACTACCGTAATCACCCGAATACAACGGTAAACACATATTGTGTAATAATTATGAACTGAATTCGACGAGAATGGTTCCATTTCCTCCTCATGCACTATAATAAGCACACGAAATCTGCAGCAATGTCAGTTGACAGGCTGTCCACCACAAACACGTGTTGTTTTGATCACAAAGGAGAGGAAAGTTTCGTAAATAAATGCATCTCTCTCATCTCCATGTTATTGGCTTGCAGTGATGTGAGCAGACAAGTTGACATTCTTCTTGCCATGACTGCCCCTTTTAACTGCCTCTATGAAGTAGGCTACTGATCTCTGATTCAGAATTATTGTCTTTTCTTTTACGAAGATACTAGTCTGCTGGGTTGAATAATATAATATAAGGTAGACGTATTATGTAATGCATGATTACCATTGATTTCAGTTGCGCAATTCACACATACACACAGGGGGGAGTTGCATAACCTGGGACTGCAGTGCAGTTGTCAGGCAGACAGACAGACAGAAGGCCTGTTAGTGCAACAGTGTTGGCCAATCACTGCAACCGTAATACCTGGACTATTTGATCATATGCCACCATGCCACAGATAGTCATTTAAAATGTAGGCTACCAAGCAATCACAGAGGGATTAGGCCTACTGTGAATTTCTGTAATGTGATTACAACTACGGATTCCTTTAGGGCCTGAACGGCCCAAAAGGAATCAGTTATTGTAATCAGACTACAGAAATACACAGTAGGTTTAGGCAGTAATGAGTGTGGGGTAACAGAATAAACAGAATTAATTGCATCTTTGCCATATAGCCACATAGTCTAATGAGGAACGTGTGTAAACTTCAGTTGTTATTATTGGCTTGAGTCTTTCAGCTGGTCCTTTCAAATGAAAGTAACTAGTAATATGCAGTGTTGGGTAAGTTACTTTCAAAATGTAATATACTAGATATTACTAGTTACTTTCATTTGAAAGTAATGTTATTTTACAGTATTACTGTCTGTGTAGAGTAACTCATTACTTATTACACTACTTTTGCATTACTTTTACCAAAACAACAGCAGCAGCAGAATGACATCGGCGCCCCGGAACCATCCCGAAAAATAATTTCAACCACCTTAAAGTCAGTGTAAACAATCCAAAATTCTAAATGTTATTATTCGTTGTTATTGTCATCTATAGTGGTTATTTGCATAAAACACACAGTTTGTTTGGAAAATGATTGTATATTTTTTAAATATGTGCTTTAATAAAAAATAATAATAACTTGAGTTACTTGACAAAGTAACTGGTATAATATTACTGAAAGCCTATAAGACTTAAGTAATAAGTTATATTACTGAGTTACTGCTAAAAGTAATAATAGCCTACATGTTACTTTTGTAATGAGTTACCCCCAACACTGCTAATATGTAGTATATTACATTTTGAAAGTAACTTACCAGCCCAACACTGGTATAGCTGTAATATTGTGGCCTGTGTACAGCAATGCAAGCTATCAAAATTCTTATCATTTTAAGCTCAGTGAATATATTACTGTTTCCTCCAATCTCTCAGACTGCTGAGCCCAGACGCTGTAGCAGCCCCCCTGCTGGCTGCCCGCAGTATCGCAGCCTCAGCCCGTGGACCAGACACAGACTGACACCTAGCGGCAGGTTTGGGGAATTGCGTGAGACAAACCAGCAGTGTTGGGCAAGTTACTTTCAAAATGTATACTACATATTACTAGTTACTTTCATTTGAAAGTAATACGTTACTTTACAATATTACTTTCTGTGTATAGTAACTCGTTACTTATTACACTACTTTTGCATTACTTTCACCAAAACAACAGGAGCAGCAGAATGACATCGCCGCCCCGGAACATCCTGAAAAATAATTTCAACCGTCTTGAAGTCAGTGTAAACAATCCAAAATTCTAAATATTATTCTTTTCCTTTGTTATTGTCATCTGTAGTGGTTATTTGGATTGAAACACACAGTTTGATTAGGAAATGATTGTATCTTTTTTAAATATGTGCTTTGATTTAATCAAATGTAACTCAATTTGTAAGTTGAGTTACTTGACAAAGTAACTGGTATAATATTACTGAAATCCTATAAGTAATAAGTTATATTACTGAGTTACTGCTAAAAGTAATATATTACATCTAATATGTTACTTTTGTAATGAGTTACCCCCAACACAGCAAACCAGGAAGAGTTTTTCACTTCCAAACCTCCAATGTGCATAAAAGAACAGTGAAGTATCAAACAGTCAAAATGAAGTGATTTCAAAGTGATTTTATCTCTCTGAAGCTTATGTTTCCACGCCGGCCTGCAAGCCAATCGTTACCGCCTCACGTCACGGCTGATTTGCATACACGCAAGTCCCAGGATTCCTTTCTAGCACACGGAACCTCAGACAGGGTCAGACCGGGTCAGTCCTCTGCATCAGAGCCAGCCTTCTTCATACGCCTTCTGTGTGCTCCTCACGCCATGCGTGTGCCATTATCAGTGATGAGCAAGTTACTTGGGGAATGTAATTAGTTACTGATTACTCCTTAAAAAGTACTAAGTTACTTTACTGATTACTTTTTTCAAAAGTACTTACTGTCGTTATATTATTAGTTACGTTACTAGTAACTTTTTCTTTCTTTCTTTTTTACCGCCCAAAAAGTGACATAGCCTACAACCAAACCAGCTCCTTTTACAACTGAATCCACTTTATTGGAATGAAATAATAGCCTACAGGAGTCCACAGTCTGCATAACTGTAAACTCCGCAGCCTCTCAACCCTGAAGTGATGGATGGGATAGTATATAAGCAAAGCAAAGTGTTAGATCTATGCACCTGACTACCTAGACCAGTGTTTCTCAAACGTCTTCATGTCAACGACCCCTAAACTGACACATTAGACAACATGGACCCCCATGTGATAAGACCCAGGGCCCCCATGTGATAAGATCTTTGCTTTTAGATGTTTTATTAATACAGACCGTTTATGAAACCCATGACCAAAGTAGTCATAGATTATGTCTGTGTGTTATGGATGGGATGATAGTGAAAATGAATGATCCCCCTTTTAGCTGGGGACCCCTTGTGACCCCCTCAAGGACCCCTGGGGGTCCCCGGACCCCACTTTCAGAACCACTGACCCAGACCATTTCTGTTTATTTTATTTCTTATTGATGTGCACTTCTTAATATCTTGCACTTTAAACTTGAGCTGGAGGCCTCGGGTCTATCCACATGTGCACTTGTCTCATTTTATAATTGTATTTTTTTTATCTACTTTTTTACTCTTTTATACGGTATCTAAATGTTTTCATATTGTTGTGTGATTTGTTATGTATGTTTTTAAGCTCCTAGCACCCCAATTCCAATGCCGTTTCTAACTGACTCTGACTCTGATGGTCTCTCCTGAGCGTTTCTTTTGTTTTTCTGCATAAGGCCACGAAAAAGAAAAAAGTAACTCAGCGTTACTTGGATTAGTAACTGTAATCTGATTACTGTTTTGGAAATTGTATCGCCTTACACTACTTAGTTACACTACTTAGTTACTGAAAAAGTAATCAGATGGCCATTATATAGGTCTCGCCCTTTATATACCAGGTGGTTTCCGTTGCAAACTTTGAAGTGGAAAGCCATATCAGGATGTTCCAATAGTCCATCAGGTTGTAAAACTGCTCCCATATCAAGACTGAACTCAGCCAACTCAAGTCACTCACACACAGTCACACACAGTCACACACACAGTCACACACACAGTCACACACACAGTCACACACACAGTCACCCACAGTGCACGTTCATAGATGCTGCAGCTGACCAGAGAGCTGCATAGCAGATAGCACTGTCTGTGTTAAAGGGGGAGCCGTGCTAAACCGAGTTGAGGTGTTTCCTACCACTGAGGGTGAGTACAACAAGGTTGCAGACCTGGTGTGTCAGTTCATGTTCAGTTTTGAGATTGATTTTCTTTCATTTAAAATATTGGAAAATGAACATTGTATTGGTATGAGCATGTTATATCCAACTAATTCATCGCTTAACAGATGGATGTGTTTTCTCTTTATAGCCTGCTGATTCAACTGAAACAGACCCTAAAGCGGTTTCTCCCTTTCTGTCCTGTACAAAGGGACATTTGAGCAGATTTCCAGTGGTGTCTATTTGTCTGTGTATCACCGTATATATGATCTATGTTGCCTTCATTCTGTGGCTATCCACTCTCTTTAAACATGTGTTTCTGTTACACTTATAGAAAGATATTGAATGGGATAGAATTGAAATGTGGGTAAAATGACTGTCTGTCACACTTTACATGCAAAAAAAGAGAAAATCAGCAGTGACAATAGAGAACAAAAGAGATCAGGAATCAGGCGCGGACTGCATAATCGGGCACGTCGGGCAAATGCCCGGTGGCCTGGCCTGGCCTGGCCTGGCCTGGCCTGCAATTTTTTTTTTTTTTTTTTTTTTTTTTTGCCCGCAGTCAGGCCACTCACTGAACAGCAGGCCAGGCGCCGCCTACTGGTTTACTAGTGGTTTTATTACTTTATTCAGGGTTAAAGTGGGTGCATCTCATTGTAAAATTGGACTCGGCCCAAAGTGGGCTTCAAACGGCCCAAATTGGGCTTCAAACGGCCCAAATCTGGCTTCAAACGGCCCAAATCTGGCTTCAAATGGCCCAAATTGGGCTTCAAACGTCCCAAATTTTTCGACGCCGGCACGCGTGTCGGCCCGTATCGGCCTGGCCTGCTTGGTATCTAATGCCCGGCCTGAATTATGATCCCAGTCCGCCCCTGTCAGGAATAGATTTGATACTGAGACGTCAGCTGTCACAGCTTACTTTGGATTCATCAGAATTAAGTCCACTGTCTTCATTTGATCCATGAGCCACAGTGGCTTTTTAATGGCGCAGGTCTGTGGCCTACTACTTCTACCACTTCTTGGTGGCAACTTGCAAGTTGACCACTGACATGGATCTTCTGGATTTTGCCGGAGCGTCCCGAGGGAAATGTTTATCCCAAAGCAGCACATTTGCACAGCTGTCAATCTACTGTACACTTGCTTTGTCAGTATAAAGAAACATTACCCCGCTAGCCGGGCGCTTCTCGCTCATACTGAGCATTAGCGCCCGGCGAACGTCAACGCATTTCCCATCAAACAATCGTGCCGCTCTCACGTCTAGGTATAAAAACCAACCCTTACCTGAGCCAAACACGTGAAGTGAAGACGCTATCCGATGCGCAACATCCTCTTCTTTTAATGACATATAGTTGACTCTTCCAAATTGTTGCATAAAATCCACTTTTCTGTCTTTGAAAAACCGAAAATGTAGGTGCAATACCATTCCGGAAGTGTGGGGGGCATTAGTGAGTATACAGTGAGTAAACAGTGAGTCGTTGTTCCGGGTTGCTCCAGATGAACGATTTTCGGTTTTTCAAAGACAGAAAAGTGGATTTTATGCAACAATTTGGAAGAGTCAACTATATGTCATTAAAAGAAGAGGATGTTGCGCATCGGATAGCGTCTTCACTTCACGTTTTTGGCTCAGGTAAGGGTTGGCTTTTATACCTAGACGTTAGCGTGGCACGATTGTTTGATGGGAAATGCGTTGACGTTCGCCGGGCGCTAATGCTCAGTATGAGCGAGAAGCGCCCGGCTAGCGGGGTAAAAAGAAACATAGCTTTCCGAATGTTGCCTACTGTAGTATTAGAGTAGAGGTATAATAGTGTCAATCTGGATATGTTTGAAATAACTGTTTTTCTGTTTGCAAACGAGTTGAATAGATTATGATTATGATTATTATTATTATTAATAATAATAATACTTATTATTATTATTATTATTATTATTATTATTATAATTATTATTATTAATATCATTATTAATATTATTATTATTATTATTATTTTGTCTGCAGATGTCTGCCGTGGGTTTGTGTTGCCTCCTCTTCCTCTCTGTCTCCGTGAGTTTCTGGGTGCCAGCTGGTTGCTATCCCAATGGCAAGGTAACAAAGTCCTGCGGCAGCATGGTACCCCAGCATGGTTACCGTAGCAACAGCAGCCACAGCCCCTACCAGCTAGCAACCAACACCACCAAGTTCAACGCCGGAGACAGTATCCAAGGTAACCAGCTACTGTATTTATTTTATTTCCATATACTTTATTTAACCAGGCGAGTCCCGTTGAGATGGACATAGCTTTTCAAGGGAGTCCTGGGACCCCTGTAACTAACTGCATAACTGACTTACTGGCCAAGGAGATTTCATGAAATAATCACATCCTTATTATAAACAGTTCTATGCTTCCAACTTCATGACAAATTGGCTTAACGACAAACTAATTGAATATTTCCAAGTAAATGTTAAAGGATAAGCCCAGCTAAAAATTAAAATTCAGTCATTATCTACTCACCCCCATGCCGGTGGAAGGTGGAGTTACGTTTTTTAAATATTTTTCCTGGAAAACATTGTTGGGGTTTTCCAGGAAAATGGTGACCAACTTTCAAACAAGTAAAAAAAAAAAAGCCCAAAGAGGCCAAGTTGAGTTACAAAGACGTAATTTACACCATTGGCGGAAATCTTCACTGTATCAGCGAGCTGCAAGTCCTGTTTTCACTTTCACTTTAAGTTCACTGTGAAGATTTCAGCTCAAAACAGGGTGTAAATGATGACGTCTTCTTAAAATATTTTATTTTGAGTTTTTCCAATCTGCATAACATGTAAACACAATAAACAGAAAGTAACAACAAAATCACTGAGACCCCCAACCCACCTAGAGAGAGAGTACACAGTATTATCGCTGGTGTTCATATGTTGTATCAGCATACCAACTGGCCAACTCATATTATGGCCAACTGTAATAGAATTCTTGTAGAAGGAATCTCTTGCGCTACAGCCCCCCTCCACAAGGGGAGATTGGTGCTCTCAGACGAGGACATAATACTGGAAAGGTAGAGATGACTGGAGCACACGAAATCACTGGCAAACAAATTTAATAAAGTACAAAAACTGACGTTTCGACACGAGCAGCGTCAAACCGACTCTGAAGAAGACGCTGCTCGCGTCGAAACATCAGTTTTTGTACCTTATTAAATTTGTTTGCCAGTGATTTCGTGTGCTCCAGTCATCTGTAATATAATTCTTCTTCCTTTTTTTTTTTTTACTCTATTTCCAGTCATCCTATCAGGAACATCGTTTTTTGAGGGCTTCCTGCTGGAGGCCAGAGACGCAGCCAGTCAGAGCTCAGTATCTGCCGTTGGCTCCTTCACTGTGACCAATCCCAGCAGGACACAGACGCTTACCTGCAATAACCTTAAGGTGTACATACTGTATGCACACAAAAATACACATGCATGCATTGCACGCACACATGCGCGAGCGTGTGTACACACACACACACACACACACACACACACGCACACGCACGAGCACGCACGCGCACGCACGCGCGCACACACACACACACACACACACACACACACACACACACACACACACACACACACACACACACACACACACACACACACATAGGCAAATGGATTACTAATCAGTCATGAACATAAGGCACAATAAACCTGTATATGAATGTTTAGAATACTGTTACTTCTACTAGCCTCCTCCTCCTCCTCATAAAAGGGAGGTCAAAGGTCAAAAACATTAGAGGGCAATTATATGAAAGCAAGTATTTAACCCATTGATACCTGATGCAGCATTTGTGTGTGTATCCCTTTAAGACCGCGAACCGCATGGTTAACATGAACTCTAAGAAGTGTGTTTGTGTGTGTGTGTGTGTGTGTGTCCAGGGCTCAGCAGTAAGCCATACAAGTGATGCCAGTCTGACAGAGGTGGCGGTTATCTGGAAAGCTCCTAAGGATGCTCCCAGTGTGGTTCAGTTCCTGTGAGTTTCTAAACACTTATTTATGAACTCCCCCAAAAAGATCTCCTCGTCTGCCTGCTGTGTCAAACTGTGAATGTGTCTCTACACGTATGATGTATAGATCTCCTCGTCTGCATGCTGTGTGAATGTGTCTCTACACGTATGATGTATAGATCTCCTCGTCTGCATGCTGTGTGAATGTGTCTCTACACGTATGATGTATAGATCTCCTCGTCTGCATGCTGTGTGAATGTGTCTCTACACGTATGATGTATAGATCTCCTCGTCTGCATGCTGTGTGAATGTGTCTCTACACGTATGATGTATAGATCTCCTCGTCTGCCTGCTGTGTGAATGTGTCTCTACACGTATGATGTATAGATCTCCTCATCTGCATGCTGTGTGAATGTGTCTCTACACGTATGATGTATAGATCTCCTCGTCTGCATGCTGTGTGAATGTGTCTCTACACGTATGATGTATAGATCTCCTCGTCTGCCTGCTGTGTGAATGTGTCTCTACACGTATGATGTATAGATCTCCTCGTCTGCATGCTGTGTGAATGTGTCTCTACACGTATGATGTATAGATCTCCTCGTCTGCATGCTGTGTGAATGTGTCTCTACACGTATGATGTATAGATCTCCTCGTCTGCATGCTGTGTGAATGTGTCTCTACACGTATGATGTATAGATCTCCTCGTCTGCATGCTGTGTGAATGTGTCTCTACATGTATGATGTATAGATCTCCTCGTCTGCATGCTGTGTGAATGTGTCTCTACACGTATGATGTATAGATCTCCTCGTCTGCATGCTGTGTGAATGTGTCTCTACACGTATGATGTATAGATCTCCTCGTCTGCATGCTGTGTGAATGTGTCTCTACACGTATGATGTATAGATCTCCTCGTCTGCATGCTGTGTGAATGTGTCTCTACACGTATGATGTATAGATCTCCTCGTCTGCATGCTGTGTGAATGTGTCTCTACACGTATGATGTATAGATCTCCTCGTCTGCATGCTGTGTGAATGTGTCTCTACACGTATGATGTGTAGATCTCCTCGTCTGCATGCTGTGTGAATGTGTCTCTACATGTATGATGTATAGATCTCCTCATCTGCATGCTGTGTGAATGTGTCTCTACACGTATGATGTATAGATCTCCTCGTCTGCATGCTGTGTGAATGTGTCTCTACACGTATGATGTATAGATCTCCTCGTCTGCCTGCTGTGTGAATGTGTCTCTACACGTATGATGTATAGATCTAAGATCTCCTCGTCTGCATGCTGTGTGAATGTGTCTCTACACGTGTGATGTATAGATCTCCTCATCTGCATGCTGTGTGAATGTGTCTCTACACGTATGATGTATAGATCTAAGATCTCCTCGTCTGCATGCTGTGTGAACCTGTGAATGTGTCTCTACACGTATGATGTTCAGATTCCTGATGAAATTGCAGAGAAACAATACCACAATACAGCACCTTTGGGCGTCCGGGTAGTGTAGCAGTAGATTCCCCGCTTACCAACACAAGGGTCGCAGGTTTGCGCCCTCCCGTGTTACCTCCGGCTTGGTCGGGGCATCCATACAGGCACGGTTGGCCATGTCTGCGGGTGGGAAGGGAAGCCGGACTAAGGGTATGTGTCTTGGTCGCAGCGCTAGCGCCTCCTCTGGTCGGTCGGGGCGCCTGTTCTGGGCGGAAGGGAACTGGTAGGAATAGCATGAGCCTCCCACGTGGTACAGTACGTCCTGCCGGTGAAGCTCCCCGCTGTCAGGTGAAAAGAAGCGACTGGCAAATGTGCATGTGTGGGAGGAAGCATGGTGCTAGTCTATGACCTCTCGGGGCCCTCGTGCCAGCATGCCGACCTCCCTCGCTGCTCGACGACCATCATCGGGTCCCGGTCTCCAACGGCCTCACAGCCCCATTCGATAGCCCCGTTCGAGAGCCTCAAACTGATGACATCACTGATGACATCCTCAGTGATGGCATCATCACTGATGACATCATCACTGAACTTTATAGCCTCACCCTTGGGGCAATTCATCTGCCCTAATTTAAAAAAAATCGTAGGTAGGTGACAGGGGTGCTCTTTAAAACTTCCTGAAAGTTTCATGGTTTTGGACTGGTGTAGTGCAGTGGTTCCCAACCTTTTTTCCCTTATGTATCCCTTGAGCTGTTTTGCCAAGCCAATAGTTCCCCCTCACTCATGTATGTCGATGGTTCTCCTAAACTCTTTCTATTAAACTCATATTCAACTTTTAGTAGGCATGATCTGATCTCTAACACATCTGATTATTGAATGGAAATCATTTGAATGACTCCCCGTTAATACAATTCCTCCAATTTCAACTGGGAAAAGTCATCAGTTTTACCAAGATGGGCGTATGAAATTACTTGGAATATTGTTCTTATCATTTTGGAAATAAATGGTAATCCCCAATCTTTCCCAAGTACCCCGTGCAAGCTACTCAGGTACCCTAGCCTAGGGGTACACGCACCCCTGGTTGGGAATCAGTGCTTGTAGTGTGTGTCTTCATGTACACCATTATGTGTTTTCCAGTGTGACAGTAGTCGCCCACTATAGCGTCTTTTGGGTGAAGCTGCCTGGACCAATCATCTATCAGCATGGCGTTACGCCCCTCCCACCACACTCTACGACCACGCCCACTACAGTGCAAACGACCACACCCTCCATCCTGCCTGGACCAGTAAGTAATACCAAAATTGTGACTCGTGGTGTGCAACACATTCCCCTAACATGTTGTAGATCAGCCATCCCCAACCTGTGGGCCGTTATTTGATTTGTGATCAGTTAGTTAGTTAATTAGTTAATTAGTATTATATTATACTAGTGGACCCCTGGGGGTTAGAAGGGGAGTTGGACTCCCCCTGGGAGTTAGACCCCCCCTGCAACACAGTGGTCTCCTCCCACCACTTATATAGCCTCAGACTGATTATAGATAGTATTCATCAGATAGTATTATAGATGCTGATCGATGATGAACTCGTCGGTCATATTGTTGACATACCATCCTGCTGCAGTGCTGTAGCTGACAACTAGTAACAGCCTTATTGTCGTTTCTGCTGCGTTAAGGTCGATTACAAAATAGCAATGGTTTACACTTCCTGAAAGTTTCAGCCCGATCGCACGTACAGTGGCATGGCTGTGGCCGAACAAAAATTCTGCTCGCTCGCTCACTCACTCACTCACTGACTCACTCACTCACTCACTCTCAAGGTTCTTGCACACAGAGTCCGAATTGTTCGCTGCGTTTTTTTAATCCGTCATCCGAAAAAAACACGTCACGCACAGATACCTTGCACACTGAGTCCGATGCGTTAATTATCCAATATTCGTTGCGAAGATTCGCAACGAAAAGAAAACTACCGCGATCCTATTGATCCACAACTGGCAGTGTGTCTGTGTGGCTCTCTGTCTCTCTCCCCCCCCCCCCCCCTTCCCCATACACACACACACACACACACACACACACACACACACACACACACACACACACACACACACACACCGCGTCCCGCATTCCAAGCTGGTCTGCAATCACCCGGCACATTCTGTCTTTTAATTCCGAATCTCTGTATTCCTGCTTCGCCATAAAATGCTTTGTGCTGGGAGACGAACTGAATAAACTTCTCAGATGCCATTTTTCATTGTGAATAGCAACTACACAGTCCCTCCCTGGGAGTGACCCCCTGGTCTGGAACACAGCCACTTATATAGCATCAGACTGATTCTCTTTACTTCTTCTTCTTCTTCTTCTTCTTCTTCTTCTTCTTCGTCTTCTTCTTCTTCGTCTTCTTCTTGATTCATTGATGACATCATCACTGATAACATTAGGGCAATCATTGGGTAATTAGGGCAATTAAACGGCCCTAATTACCTAATTCAAAAATCTGCCTCCGTCAAGTCACCTGCAGGGGTGGTCTTTAGGGATGCTTCGTTAGGCTATTTATCAGAGGGGGGTATGGTGCAAAACGGGAGAGGGGTGTCAAATATCCTTTTGAGCAGTGGGGATGGACTTGCGTTCTTTTATTCTGGCTTTAGGGAGGGTCATACATCTAATTTGTTGTATTTTGCATATATTTTAAATATGTTTTTTCTTTTCAAAGTACGTGTTTATTCCCCTATCAATGTCTACCCTGTCTGGTGCCTGGACTTGGTATCTCCCACTCGTACCCTCCTATCAAACTCATACCCAGAGCACAGCGTTATTATGGATCCCACTGCACTTGGGGGCACAACACGTCCTACGCAGAATTCAAGCGCCAGGATTACCCAGGCAGGCGCCCATGCAAACTATTCTGAGTACCGCGCACCAGGTATTTACCCTGACGTTGCCAGATGGGGGCGGTATTGTGAAAATAATACCGATCCCGCATCTGGCAAAGTCAGGTTACCAGGTATTTTCATCTCGCCTCAGTCTGATGGTGCCGGTGGAAGCTGGTGCCGGTGGTGGACGTGTCATGTCATATAACGTTAAAATTACCCGTTACTTTCATTAGGCTAGCCTGTTCTACGTTGTCTAAAACATGTTTATCTTCAGACAATTTGACTTTTAGTGCAAGACTCAAGTACCATGAGAAAAATGCGAAGAGGTAACCAGCTTAGTCAGGTTTTAAAGTTCCTGCCCTGCGTTGTGGCCATGTATTTTTCCATTTCTCCATTTCACGTTAGGTTCTGAATAGCACTGCAGGCATCTGCTCAAGTTTGCCTATGCATGCAGATGTTTGCAATGGTCTAAAATAGGCTAGCTGCTATATGATCTTTCTTGATTGCAAGACTAAAACAAAATCCCTGTGGTAAAAAAAAAAAAGAGACGAGGTTTACCTGCATCACCCCCAAGAAGCAGGGCCGGTTCCAGAACAAGATGACTAGGGATGCATCCTAGATAGGAAGGGGTGCAGATGCACGGGCTCGGCCCCCCGACAAATTTGACATGTTATTTTACTAAAAATAATGCATTTTACCATCATTTCAAGTAGAATTATACCAGCCAAGCAAGAATATTTCAAGTGTTTCGAGTGCTTTACTGAAATATTTGGACCATATAATGATAATACAATTATCTCAACCTTAAAAGGTTACATATAGGTGCCAAAAAGCCATAAATTCACATCAAAGAACAAAGAAAAACAACAATTCTAATTCAAGTTTAAACAGTAGGTGTGCAGCTGCATTTGTTATTATTTTTTTATTTATTTTATTTATTTTGTTTACCACTCTTTTCAACTCAGCATGCAGACAATTAAAATAAGGGTGCAATGCGTGCTTTTGCACCCCTGTAAAACCGGGCCTGCCAAGAAGAGGAGGATATCTTGGAGTTTGCCCATCAGATGCCAGTGCAAATGTCCATATCATTTAATTCCACTCATGTTTGATTACAGGGGTGTGGTGGGGATCACTGCCCAAATCCGAAACAATACAGTTTCTAATATAATTTATCTATAACTCGCGTATTGTAATATCGGCAGAGGGTGGAGCAGCAACCAGGATAAATACATTAAAATTAGCACTAATGGGGGATAAAAATGGGATAAAAGAATCTGGATTTTTTTTTTTAAAAGAACATTGTAATATGAACTCACACGTTTTGTTTGCATTATTGAACAAAGGAATGGTGGCTTCAGGTGGGCTACAGGCGTGCGATATTGACGCAGTGAAGCCACATAGCGTTCGTAGTACGTGACAATAATTTATTTCAATATCAGCAATCAAGATTCAGTTGGTTAAAGAGGCTTGCAAAGCATGAGTATTTTATATGGCTATAGTGTGAGGATTTATCCATGCAGTTTTCAAGATGAAAGATCTACACCAGAATTTGGTACGGAGAAGCAATACTCCCTCCCCCCCAATCCCACTCCAGGGATTTCGTTGTCATCAATGTCATGCGACCGTTCTTTTAATACATCCATGCATGCGACCATCAAAGGATAAGTTTTAAAAATCTATTGGCCTACGGCCGCCCTGCCCATATTCTGCTCGCTGCTGCCACCGCACTGTTGTGTAGAGCTATTCATATTTGGGACAAGAGAACGTCATTAATATCACATGTCTCTTTGATGTGTGTGTGTGTGTGTGTGTGTGTGTGTGTGTGTGTGTGTGTGTGTGTGTGTGTGAGTGTGTGCCAGTGTTGGTGGTAACTCATTACAAAAGGAACATATTACATATAATATATTACTTTTAGCAGTAACTCAGTAATATAACTTATTACCAGCAGGATTTCAGTTGTCAACACAAGTTACAAACTGAGTTATTTTTTTTATTTTTTTTATCAAGGCACAATCATTTCCTAATCAAATTGTGTGTGTTTGTGCAAATAATCACTATAGATGAAAATAACAAAGGAAAAGAATAACATTTGGAATTTTGGACGGTTTACACTGACTTCAAGACGGTTGACATTATTTTTCGCCATGGTTCCGGGCGATGTCATTCTGCTATACTGCTCTTATTTTGGTGAAAGTAATGCAAAAGTAGTGTAATAAGCAGTGTCTGGGAAGTTACTCAGGAAGTGTAAGTAGTTACATATTACTGATTACTCATTTAAAAAGTAATACAATTACTTTACTTATTACTTGGTATCAAAAGTAATTAGTTACATTACTCGTTACTTTACTGTATTACTTTCGCTACCGCCACTTCTGTAAAAGTGACATACAGTACAACCTGTTTAGCGAGCTCCTTTTAGAACTGAATCCACTTTACAGGAACAATAATACCTTACAGCAGTGGTTCTCAAATGGGGGTCCGGGGACCCCCAGGGGTCCGTGGCACTTTGCCAAGGGGTCCGCGAAAAGTTTTCAGTAAAATAAAATATAAACTTTTTTTTGTTGCAAAAGCTTCATAGTTCAACAAAAATATTGTATGCTTTAAATCTAAAATGGTTCATGGATTACATTCTAATCTAACAAACCTATCAATTTAAAAATCAAGCACGTCACCGTGGAAACAATTAAGCTTTAAGCCCAAAATCACAAATCAGAATGAGGGAGTCGGAGTCCCCGGTATATTTTCCATCTTGTAAGGGGTCCTTGACTGAAAAACATTTGAGAACCTCTGCCTTACAGGAGTCAACAATCAGCCAATCAGTTCTGCGTCCTATAGGGAGGTAAAGTGACCGCCTACTTCCTGCTTCAGCACTGTACCAGAGATTTTCTTCCACAATTTATTTTCCCATGGTAAAATGCTTATACAAATAGTTTTACCTGGTCAAACCAAATTGTTCAACTATATTTAGAATCGGGAGAGACCATATAGAACATTTCACTTGGGACAAAAAAACAACAACATCGAAAAAATATTTTCTTTAAACCCGCATCTTTTTTTACGTTTTGGTCTGAGTGAAATGTTATGTGATTTCTCCTGTTTCTAAATATATCTGAACCGTTTGGTTTGAACAAGTAAAACTAATTTTATAAGCATTTTAGGAAATGTCTATGGGAAAATAAATGGCGGATGAAAATCTCTGGTACAGTGCAGAAGCAGGAAGTGATGTTCCACTTTGGCTCTCTATCTTCACACAGTTTTTTTGTCACTGTGCCAGTGCTGAGAAAGTAATACAGTAACTTGAACTTACTTGGATTAGTAACTGTAATATAATTACTTTTTGGAAAATGTAATCCCTCCCGTTACTAGTTACTGGGGAAAGTAATACAATTACAGTAACTAAGTTACTGTAACTAAGTTACTGCCCAACACTGGTAATAAGTAACGGGTTACTCTACACAAACAGTAATATTGTAAAGTAACTCATTACTTTCCAACAATGGAAGTAACTAGTAGGGATGTCACAATACATCGTATACATCGTATCGTATGCCACAATACAGTATATCACAATATCAAAACGTGACAATATGTATCGTTGAGATGAAATCTCATATCGCGAGAAAAAGAAGCTGAACATGGTGGCACTGATCTGCATCTGATTGCATGCTCGCTCTCCTTTTCATTGCTTTGTTTGAACAGACGAGGGACGTTACAGACACGGAGGATGAAAATGGTGAAATCACTCAAATTAGCGTGGAGGATGCCCCCTCAACTTACAAATCGATTGCAAAAGAATATTGTTAAAATATCGTATCGTATCGTTATCGTGAACCCAATATCGTGTATCGTATTGTATCGTGACACCCCTAGTAACTAGTAATATGTAGTGAAAGTAACTTGCCCAACACTGTTGTCTGTGTGTGTGTGTGTGTGTGTGTGTGTGTGTGTGTGTGTGTGTGTGTGTGTGTGTGTGTGTGTGTGTGTGTGTCACTCCCCGACGAGGGAAGTGGAGAGGGCTATTGGGACGCTATTAAACGTAGCCTAATGTTTGGAAAAGATTTGCTTTTTATGTTCTCCTACCTATTGTTTGTGTGAATATAATAACATAGGGTTATTTATGGCGGAGGGAGGGTCATGCATTTTCCTCCAGTCACTCAGGGAGGGTTATGGAAAAAAATTATTTGTAGCTCCAGGGAGGGTCAAGAAAAAACAAACAAAGTCACCCCGCACCCCCCGATAAATAACAAACAGTCCCTTACACTTCCTGAAAGTTTCAGACGTAGAACAGCATAGCTATAGCTGAACAAAATTCTGCTCACTCACTCACTCACTCACTCACTCACTCACTCACGTCAGACTTACAGATGGGCTATCGACAGCTTCCTGGTTATCAGTATCAGCCTGTCAGCAAAACCATATTATCACTAATCCATTGTATCAATAATCCATATGCCTGCTGTAATCCAATTTGCCCTTTGGGACATTAATAAACTACTTGTACTTGAACTTGAACTTGAACTTGTCACCCCACACGTCTCCAGTTCACTTCAGCAGGATGTGGCCAATCAAAGTCCTGCCTCCAAGACCCTCCAGACTGTGAGCCGCGAGATCCACACTGCTTTTTCCTGTCCATGACTACAGAGGGAGCAGACAAAATGGTTTGGCTTGAACTCAGGGGCGGAGCGACCCTATCAGCCCACGGGGGGCGAAGCTCTTAGGGGGCCCCCCCATCCCCCAATTTCTATTTCTTTTTATTATTTTTTTCAATTAAGGCCGGCGGCGAAGAAAAATTTGCCTTTTTTGCATGTTTGAATCTGTTTTAGCCATATTTAGTGGAAAATCTCATTTTAAACACGCCAATGTTATTGTCTATTGATTGAATTGCTCTCACACTCAGGCCTGGCCTGGCCTGGCATGCAATTTCTTTTTTTTTTCTTTGATGGGAGTGGGCCCGGGGCGGGTGCACCCTCTGCCCCGGTGTACGCTCCGCTACTGCTTGAACTATTACCTCTTCACATGAGCATACATTGACACTCAGTGAAAACAGAAAGAAAACAGATGCAGTCTCTTTATGTGTGTGTATATATATATATATAATGCACAATTTCAACAGTTCCATTACTGTAATGTATCACATGTTCTTCTTCACTTTAGCTTACTGTCTAGTTTATCATGTTTCCAGCTGAGACTTACTTGCTCATGCTTACGGATCTCGACCAGACCATCCAAAATCATAGGAATAACATATCTGAATTCTGTTTTTTGGTGGATTGTAGATTTAAAGACACACTCAAGTTTTAGAGCATAACTCATTTTTATCGCCTTTCTCTGCAGTCAGTGCTGTTTGAGTTGAGCGGTCCTTCTCATCAGTCAATGCTGTTTGAGTTTTTATCATCTTTCTCTGCAGTCAGTGCTGTTTGTTGTTATGGTCTTTCTCTGCATTCAGTGCTGTTTGTTGTTATGGTCTTTCTCTGCATTCAGTGCTGTTTGTTTTTATGGTCTTTCTCTGCATTCAGTGCTGTTTGTTTTTATGGTCTTTCTCTGCAGTCAGTGCTGTTTGAGTTGAGCGGTCCGGCAGAAGGGTACCTGGCCTTTGCTCTGTCCTGGGACACATGGATGGTAAAAATAATTTTTGTCAAGTTTGGCCCAAATAGTATTTAATTAAATTATAATATTTAAAGTGTCGGTATTGGCCTTTAGAAAACTATTTGAATCTATTATTTTTGTGTAACTTTCATTTCATTTCATTCAACTTTCATTTTCATACTTTGTATAAAAAAGGAAATGTTTATGTACACTATACTGAAATTTGTCAAACATTTCCAAATAAAAGAAGAATTATAAAAAAAAAAAAACTTTCAGAAGCTCTGTAGCTCTGTTTTGATCCATTTAAACTTATGCTTTGCCTGTAATAACCGTGTGTGTGTGTGTGTGTGTGTTTGTGTGTGTGTGTGTGTGTGTGTGTGTGCGCGTGCCTGTGTGTGTGTGTGTGTGTGTGCGCGCGTGCCTGCATGTGTGTGTGTGTGTGTGTGTGTGTGTGTGTGTGCGCGTGCCTGCGTGTGTGTGTGTGTGTGTGTTTGTGTGTGTGTGTGTGTGTGTGTGTGTGTGTGTGTGTGTGTGTGTGTAGGGTAATGATGACGTGTATATGTGTGTAAAGGATGGAGATAGAGTGTCAGTGAGCACTGCCTTCCTGAGCGGACGGACACACCCTGAAGACCAGTCACAGGTGGTGACAAACAAACTTGACTCAGAAGAAGAGATCCATGTAGGTTTTCTCTGAATCCAAGATGTCAGCCACCCCTTGTCCGTCTGCTGTGTCTGTGTCTCCAGTCTAGTCTGTCCGCGGTGTCATGGCGGCTGGCGGACGGAGGCATCCAGTGCAGCTTCAGTCGACTGGTCAAACTGAGTAATCAGGAGCCAGGGCGCTACGATCTGGACCAAGAGTACTTCCTGTTTCTAGCCAATGGACATGCTCAGTACGGTAAGGTACACTTGATTATGGGGGGGGAAATCAAGGCCTTGGAAGTCTTTGAAAATAGACATAAATAGACATGGGTCATTAAAAAGGGCTTGAATCATACACACACACACACACACACACACACACACACACACACACACACACACACACACACACACACACACACACACACACACACACACACACACATACACACACACACACACATTGGAACTGGGGGAATAGCGTGAACCTCCCACGCGATGCGTCCTGCCAGTGAAACTCCTCGCTGTCAGGTGAAAAGATGCAGCTGGCCAGGGGCGTTTCTACGGGTGGGCCTGGGTAGGCACAGGCCCACCCACTTCTTGCCCTGGTCCACCCAAAAAAAATTGTTTTTGTTTTCTAGAGGCAAACTTGCTGCTGCCTTGCTAGCTAATGGTTTTGTAGCTTAAAAACGCAGGGCACATCATCTCCAGAGTCTAATGCATGACGACTTCATGACATCTAGGAATTTTGCACGCTTCGCGCGCAAAAATTTCGTCATGCAATTGCCCCACCAATTTTATCCAGGCCCACCCAATTTTATCCAGGCCCACCCATAATTTAATTTCTGCCTACGCCCCTGCAGCTGGCGACTGCACATGTGCAGTATCAGAGGAAGCATGGTGCTAGTCCAGTGGGTTTTTTTGGGTTGTGCCCGAGGTACACCAAAGGGCAAAACAAAATCTCAAGGCACACCTACTACAGTATCTGTGCAAAATAGCCTCTAGGTGTTATCACTCTTATCACTCTAAAAGTTTTTATTTACTAACTAACAACTATATTACTCATGAAATATTTATTAACTAAATAATTCAGGAATTAATTTGAAACTTAGTAATATGACTACATCAAAGGAGCAACACTACACTTTTTGTATAGTTGTAGGCTATATTTGCAATAATAATCTATGGTTGTCACAAAATCCCAAGGCACACCTGTACTGGCCTCAAAGCACACCAGCACACCAAAAGGTTGCATTCTAATGCACGTGCTCAATAAAAACCCTTAGAACACGGCTCTCTTGAATACTCGATTCTGATTGGTCAATCAACAATATTCACCGGTCATTATTTCTCGACAACCGACCGCTGCTCTGCCACACCTGGATTAATCAGTTGATAAGAGCCTTTTGTCAGCAAGACACTACTAATTAGGCCAACCAGTTGCAGCTGTTTTGTCAGATTATTGAATGATTTAGTTGTAGGCCGTGTTCTAAGCGGGATAATGGATAGTGAGCCGGTGATTACTGGAAATAATGACCTTCAGGTGAATGATTAAGCCCTCCGCTGCGCGTCGGGCTCAATATCACCTGTCGGTCATTATTTCGCCAGTAATCACCGGCTCACTATCCATTATCCCTTACGTATATAACACTTGTGACATCACTCCCCCAGGCAGGCTGCTGATACAGCAGATGGCTGGGAGAGTTATGTGATGTCGTGCCAACTGCTTTACAAAAACCAGTTACGTTTACTAAAGTGAATGTTTTCTAATACATAATTACATCGATCACCTACAGACTTTTCAAACAGATTTGATTGCATTGATGATCTTTTCTTTGTTGTGTTTGTGAGGACCAGATTTTCTAGTATTCAATATTCTATTTTATTTTTACCCCTAAAATAACATTTTACATCAGTAATTTAGCTACAACACTGATCAGATCCAATTGTATATAGGCTATCTATAAATCTATCTATATATAGATGATATATTATAGATTATAAGATATCAAATTATATAATAACACAATTAACAGAATAGGATAATATAATATGATATAATATAATGTTTAGGTGATTGATTAAAAGACAAAAACATTGGACTAAACACATAGGTATTTGATTTTAAGGTGTATACCAACACACAACATCATCCTGCAATGAAATATGTTTGACAAGTATCCTTCATACTTTTGCCACTAACAGCCCTTCCCATTATCAATGCCACTGTCTGCTACAGCCAACAGGCTCGTCAACGCTTTTCCGCACTGGCCCTATGCTAAGTTTTGACCTATCCTTGTTTATTTATTTATATATTT